>NC_137833.1:6185261-6233222 GCF_963921795.1 Nannobrachium achirus | reverse complement strand
GTCTTAGGAATGCGACAAATAACTAGAAATGTTATTGAACTCAAGTCTACATGGCATGAGTAGTCCAGAAAAACAAGTCCTTTTGGGGGTGAACTACTCTTTAAGGCATAGCTATTAGAACAGTGTGTGTGGTGTGTGGGTGGGGGGGGGGGAATAAAAATAAAATCAGATCTACAAGCTTGCTGCGAGTCTGAGGGTCTGTATGTCTGCTATTTCTGTACGACCTTATGTGAGACAGGGAGGGGGGGCAAGCCAGCAGCAATGTCCCTGTGTGTGTGTGTGTGTGTGTGTGTGTGTGTGTTGTGGTGTGTGTGTGTGTGTGTGTGTGTGTGTGTGTGTGTGTGTGTGTGTGTGTGAGAGTGTGTGAGTGAGTGAGTGTGTGTGTGTGTGTGTGTGTGTGTGTGTGTGTGTGTGTGTGTGTGTGTGTGTGTGTGTGTGTGTGTGTGTGTGTGTGTGTGTTCGTGTGTGTGCGTGTGCATGTGCGTGTGTGTGTATGTGTGTCAGTGTGCACTGTGCACACTGTGTGCACAGTGTTTGTGTGCACACTGTGTGTGGACTGTGCGCATGTGTGTGTGCCTGTGCGTGCGTGTGTGTGTGTGTGTGTGTGTGTGTGTGTGTGTGTTGTGTGTGTGTGTGTGTGTGTGTGTGTGTGTGTGTGTGTGTGTGTGTGTGTGTGTGTGTGTGTGTGTGTGCATGTGTGTGTGTAGTGATGCATCATCTATTTTTGCCTGCTGCTGCTGCTGCTGTGGGAGATAAACCATACTCAGTAGGAACCTAGAGGCAGAGTCATTAACACACACACACACACACACACACACACACACACACACACACACACACACACACACACACACACACACACACACACACACACGTGTGCAGTGGTGTAAAAAGTACTCACATGTTTTACTTGAGTAAAAGTATCAATACTGCTATACAGAAATACTCTGTTACAAGTAAAAGTCCGGAATTCAAAATGTACTCACTAGTAAAAGTAGGAAAGTATCGGCATCAAACTATACGTAAAGTACCAAAAGTAAAAGTACAAAATGTTTGAAAATAGCAGATCTACAAGCTCACAATGCGTCGCATCGCGAGTCGCGCGCGTTGTGAGCTTGTACATCGGCTATTTTCAAACAGCCGCGGTATAAAATAGGGGCTAAAGTGGTTTAAAGTATGTTTTATAATATAACATATTATATCTGCAAAGTAACTAGTAACTAAAGTTTTCAAGTAAACGTAGTGGAGTAAAAGTACCAATATTTGGATCCGAGATGTAGTGGAGTAGAAGTAAAAGTATTGGAAATTAGAATACTCAAGTGAAGTACAAATACCTCAAAAGTGTACTTAAGTAAAAGTACTTAAAAAGTTACTCTACACCACTGCGCACGCACGCACGCACGCACGCACGCACGCACGCACGCACGCACACACGCACGCACGCACGCACGCCTCTTGCATGTTTCTTGCATGACATATTTCTCCTGTCCTCCATCACTCATAATAATGTAGCATCCATCTCTCCTCTGTGCGTGTGTGTGGTGTGCGTGCACGCGTGTGCGTGTGTGTGGGTGCGTGCAGGGGTGTCGCACTGAATCCTGGGCCCTGGGTACAAGGATTCACTGCATTATTTTGTGCTTTAACTGCTGAAAAATAGCAGATCTACAAGCTCGCAGCGTGGCACCGAGTGCCGCGCTGCGAGCTTGTAGATCCGCAATTTTTTTTAAATTGTGAAAACTTGTGCAAGTCTTATGTTTCTGTCAGTGGTGCTCAAACATTTTCATGTGAAGGACCCCCAAAATGATATGTATTTGGCCACGGACCCCCATGTCGAAATATTTAGTCCCAGGGACCCCCCCAGCCCCAGAAGCAAAATTTGAGTTACAAATGTTTGCTTAAAAAATACAGATTGCATTTTCACGGCTTTTCAAAAATAGCAGATATACAAGCTCGCAGCGCGGCACTCGGTGCCGCGCTGTGAGCTTGTAGATCTGCTATTTTTCAATAGCTAAAGTTACTAGGGCCCCTCCATCTTGGGCCTGGTAACTCAGTCCCACTTCCCCGCCTTGTGTGACGCCCCTGCGTGCGTGCTTGCGTGCGTGTGTAGGTGCGGTTGCAGCAGCAGTGTTAATCATTACAGACAGCATGGATTAAAAATGCAAAGCCCACCTGGAGTGCACAGACACCGGAGACCACGCCAGGAGAACAGGCACGTACAGAACGTGCACGGGCAGACATGGGCACGCACGCACGCACGCACACACGCACGCACACACACACACACAACTACATGAGGACAGTCTCATTTTGACCGCGAGCTGCCTGCTAGTTAGCCCTGAAAGATAGATAGATAGATAGATAGATAGATAGATAGATAGATAGATAGATAGATAGATAGATAGATAGATAGATAGATAGATAGATAGATAGATAGATAGATAGATAGATAGATAGATAGATAGATAGATAGATAGATAGATAGATAGATAGATAGATAGATAGATAGATAGATAGATAGATACTTTTTTCGATACAAAACATAAACATAAACGTCCTTGATTTATAAATGTATTTTTATAACTACGTATTTTTTTGTTTTAACTTTGAACAATACGGCACCCAACCTCTATGGTAGTGGTTCTCCAAGTGGGCTCTGCGGACCCCTAGGGGTCCTTGAGGGGGTTCCAGGGGAATGTGTATGTGGAGTGGTATTGTATTGTATTGTTCGGTACAGGGTCATTCGGTTCGATACAGGGTCATTCGGTTAGGTATTCGATATTCAGTTCAATATGTTGCACTCCTAATAGATAGTTCTTTAAACTAATCCAGTGACTTGATTGGTGCAGGGCTGAGCATGGATCAGATTGTAAATACCATCATTTAGCTATTTCACAGCAGGTTAGGTTATCATCCCTAACTCTTAAATTCAACAAATTCTTTCAACGGACCTAAAATCTTGTTTTATTTGATAAATGGTTAAATGGTGCATTTATATAGCGCTTTTAATCCAAAGCGCTTTACATAGATTGTGCATTACATTCACCCATTCACACACACATTCATACACCGGTGGCGGAGGAAGCCATGCAAGGCACCAACCTACTCACCGGGAGCAATTAGGGGTTCAGAGTCTTGCCCAAGGACCCTTCGACATTAACTCAGGGGGAGCCCGGATTCGAACTGGGAACCCTTCGGGATTTATACCCTTCGTGCTCTAATACCAGTTTCTCTACCCCTGAGCTATGCCGCCCCTACATAGATAGATATTTGATGGCCTTCCTGCCCTGGCGTTTGGCCTTTGTGCCCTCAAAGAATGGACAACATCAAAGGCCAAGTGGCCACGCCCCTAAAATGATGGAACTCCAGGCCTGCTGCACCACAACGTTTTGATAATAATGTAGCACAACCTTAATCAGTATTATCGGTAACTAGGGGTGTAACGATATAGTAACTGTATCGAAATATCGTTTTTAATGGGAAAAATCGAAGTAGATCAAAATGAAAACAGCTAAAATCGAACCGTATTGTTTAATTTTGTATCGTATCGAATCGCAGTGCAAAGAATCGATTGTATCGAAACTACCTACTTGTGCATTGTATTTAGCATTTTAAGAAGAAAAAACTAAAAGGAGGGGTTTAATTACTTTTCCTTTCCATATAGCTACACTGGTCTATCGATAAATGTGTGTAATCTCTGGGTTCATGTCAAGGTGCAGGTTTGTCAATATACAATGTCCATGTATTTGCCAGATAATCACTATGTTTACTTATTTATATCCATTGAATACAAAAACCTGCACTATCCACACCTTTCACACAGATTTAATGTCTTTGCTAAATAGTTACTATATCGATTTTAAATCATTGAATCGAATCGTATCGTATCGCCATGAATGAACCAATATCGTCCATGTATCGTATCGTCAACCATGTATCGTGATATGTATCGAATCGCTATTAAAATGTATCGTTACACCCCTATCGGTAACACATGAAGGCAGGGACATGCTGGGCCCCTGATTCAGCCCAGGAAAAAGAGTTGGAGAGGCCCTCATTGCGCGCTATAGAGAGAGATCTCTCCCTATAGCGCTGCTACTACTCAAAGATTTTTCATTTCAGATCATGACAAGTGACAAGCCAGTGGGCCAATTACTGTACATGAGATATAGTCCATGGGCCATACGAGATGTCGGTATCGGAAAGGTGGCAAAGGTTATCATGCATTTTTGAAAAGCTCTATATCTGTAGATTACATTTTGGTATGATAACCCTTTCTGAGACACAGCTAAATTAGTGTTATCAGCCGCTAGAGTTGGTGTCCCATTAACTTTACATTACAGGGAAAAAAGCAAAAAAAGAATCTGCTTTTAGTATCATGTGAGGGGTCTATCTAGGGGTTTTTCATGATTCAGAATCCATTGCAAGCATCTGTTTTGCACAAAAAACATTCCTTGGGCTAAAAAACGTTAGTGATGAAAAGTGATGAGTCATCACTTTTCACACTTTTGTGGGGCCGTTTTAGCCCAATGAATGTTTTTTAATGCAAAACAGATGTTTGCATTGGATTTAGAATCATGAAAAACCCTAGTTTGACCCCTCATATGCTACTTAAAGAAGATTATTTTCTTGCTTTTTTTCCCCTGTAATGTAAAGTTAATGGGACACCAACTCTAACGGCTGTTAACACCAATTTAGCTGTGTCTCAGAAAGGGTTATCATACCAAAATATAATCTACAGATAAAGAGCTTTTCAAAATGCATGGTAACCTTTGCCACCTTTCCGATACCGACATCTTGTATGGCCCATGGACTATGCTGTTCAGTTTCCCCAGCAGAATCCAGCAGCTCTCATATAGAGTGGAGCCTATAAGCCTAACACTTTTACACTATTTGTTGTGTTCAAAAGTAAATTTCTTTTCATGAATGTATAGTTGTCATTACAAACACATCCATGCCCTGGTTGTCCCCACACAAGCCACCACAATATCATAAATAATGTTTTGGGGTGAGCATTCGGGCCAATCAAAGTGACTGCACTGGCCAATCCATGGCATCTTTTCCGGGACTTGGCATAACACATAAAAGCATACTGTAACATCTGTTTAGCTGAGTGTGATGGCTTGTGTGGGACAACGATGACATGGATGAGTTTGTAATGACTTCTAGTAACACATTTATGAAAAATAAAATCACTTTTGACCACAACAAATATTGTAACTGCGATTGGCTTACATGCTCCACTCTAAGCTCACAACGCCACGCAACACGAGGCGTTGTGAGCATGTAGATCTGCTATTTTCACAATTTCTACCCCTAATATTTGACAATTTTACCAATGTTTGACCAGAGGTACTAAAAAAGGTCTTTAAAGTCCTTAAATTGTCACTTTAGAAATGTGCAGATACCCTGTATACTGTACACTTATACTGTATGTTGGTCTGTTTACTGTTGAGTGAGAAAACAATGTTAACATTTAGATAAACATCTGGGGACCCCCCCCCCCCCCCCCAAAAAAAAAAATAATATTTGGGGACCCCTCTGGGGGTCCCGACCCACAGGTTGAGAACCACTGGTATAGACTAGTATACAGGGTTCCCCAATTAGTTTTCCCCAAGGGGCGAATCATATCTAGGGTACCAAGCCGAGGGCCAAAACATTGCAGGGGACGACGGTGGTGTTCCCGCTACTCCAGCGACAGTTCAGATATCGTCGTTGTCGGGTGAAAATCTTGTATGTCCAAAACTCTTTGTTTGTATTTATCATTTTAAAAATGAAAACAGTGAAAACAGCCGATCTACAAGCACACAGCGCCTCGCACCACGAGGCGTTGTGTGCTTGTAGATCTGCTGTTTTCACTACTTTTGTGAGACGGCCTTGAATGATGAAGCGGGGCTTTACTTTGCGAAAGAATGAACAAATTTGGAGATACGAGGTTTCCACCCGACAACGACGATATACTAGTGTTGTTGCTGCTCTTATACCACCATTATTACTGAGGTTGGTGGGGGCCTGACAGTAGCCCCCAGGGACGTGCTGGGCCCATGATTCAGCCCGGGGAAAAAGAGTTGGAGAGGCCCTCATTGCGCACTATAGAGAGAGATCTCTCTCCATAGCGCTGCTGCTAATCAAAGATTCGCCATTTCAGATCATGACAAGTGACAAGCCAGTGGGCCAATTACATGAGTTATATTTCGTTGTTGTCGGGTGAAACCTTGTATGTCCAAAACCATTTGTTTTGTATTTATCATTTAAAAAATGATTTAAACTAGTGAAAACAGCCGATCTACAAGCACACAACGCCTCGCACCACGCCTCGCGGTGCGAGGCGTTGTGTGCTTGTAGATCTGCTGTTTTAACATACTTTTGTGCAACGGCCTTGTATGATGAAACAGGGCTTTGCTTTGCGAAAAAAAAAATTTACAAATTTGAAACTTGGAGATACGAGATTTCTGCCTGACAGTGACGATCTACTTTGTTGGCCACCCAGCCCCCAAAATGGAACGAAGGCTGACATTTTATTTTTCACATTTTGTACTTTAGCTATTGAAAAATAACAGATATACAAGCTCACAGCGCGGCACCGAGTACTGTGTTGCGAGCTTGTAGATCTGCTATATTTTTTTTAAATCGTGAACATTTGTGCAAGTCTTTGAATATTTCAAATTTCAAAGGTTTTTTGAAAAACCTATGTTTCTATGTCAGTGGTGCTCAAACCTTTTCATGTCAAGGTATTTGGCCACGGACCTCCGTCTCAAAATATTTAGTTCCAGGGACCCCCAGAAGCAAACTTTTAGATTTAGTTCGCTTTAAAAAATACATATATTCAAAGATTTGCACACATTTTCACGACTTTTCAAAAAATAGCAGATCTACAAGCTCGCAGCGCAGCACTCAGTGCCGTGCTGTGAGCTTGTAGATCTGCTATTTCTCAATAGCTAAAGTATAAAAGGCCCCTCCACCTTGGGCCCTAGTAACTCAGTCCCACTTTCCCCCACCTTGTGACGCCCCTGGTTATATCCATTCAGTGTATGCTAAGGCTACTCTACTCACTGTATATTCTTATATTATATCCATTCAGTGTAGGCTACTCTACTCACTGTATATTCTTATATTATATCCATTCAGTGTAGGCTACTCTACTCACTGTATATTCTTATATTATATCCATTCAGTGTAGGCTACTCTACTCACTGTATATTCTTATATTATATCCATTCAGTGTAGGCTACTCTACTCACTGTATATTTTTATATTATATCCATTCAGTGTAGGCTACTCTACTCACTGTATATCTTTCCATGTTGACTGGGGCTGAGCCGCGGTCTAACAAGCCACCAGATAGATGTGTCATCCATCACTCACATCCAGCATGCTAACAATGACAAACAAGCGTCTCCATTAAAGTGAGGGCTGACAGATGTATTCCCCACACTCCACCCTGGTGGCGGGAGGCCTCACAGCTAAACGCTTTCTGTCTGTCTGACTCAGGGGTGTCGCACCAAATTCTGGGCCATGGGTAAAAGGATTCACTCACATTTTGTGCTTTAACTATTGAAAAACAGCAGATCTACAAGCTGCGAGCCTGTAGATCTGCTATTTTTGAAAATTTGTGAAAACTTGTGCAAGTCTTCGAATATTTCAAATCCTTCTAAGGTGTTTTGAAAAACCTGTGTTTTTATGTCAGTGGTGCTCAAACTTTTTCATGTGAAGGACCACCAAAATAATGTGTATTTGGCCACAGACCCCCATCTCAAAATATTTAGTTCCAGGGACCCCCCAGAAGCTACATTTTAGTTAAAAAATACACATATTCAGAGATTTGCACACATTTTCACAACTTTTCAAAAATAGCAAATATAAAAGCTTACAGCGCGGCACAGATAGCAAAATAATTAAGGCCCCCTCCACCTTGGGCCCTAGTAATGTTAACCTCAGTAAAACTATGCCTAAACCTAACCCTAAAACCTAACCCTAACCCTTAGTCGAACTAATGAAACGTAGAAATATCGAGATTTACCCCATTTCTCGCCCTCTGCTTCTCTCTATTTCTCTTTCACACACTCTCTCTGTCTTTCTTGTTTGCCCTTCTCTCTCTCTCTCTCTCTCTCTCTCTCTCTCTCTCTCTCTCTCTCTCTCTGTTCCAACAAAAGTCTGCCTGTGTGCGTCAGTTGGAGTCCCTTTCTTCATCTCTATATTATTCGGTCACCATTCAGTCCTCTCTGTGAGAGCCCTGTGTGTGTGTGAGTGTGTGTGTGTGTGTGTGTGCGTGTGTGTGTGTGTGTGTGTGTGTGTGCGTGCGTGCGCGTGCGTGCGTGCGTGTGTGTGTGTGTATGTGTGTGTGCGTGCGCGCTCCCATCAAGATCTGTGCGGCTGACATTTAGCTCAACATCTTTGCTTCTGTAAAATGGCGAACCCTGGACAAAGCAGATATGAGAGGGAGAGAGAGAACAAGAGAGAGAGAGGGAGAGAGAGAGAGAGAGAGAGAGAGAGAGAGAGAGAGAGAGAGAGAGAGAGAGAGAGAGAGAGAGAGGAGAGAGAGAGAGAGAGGAGAGAGAGAGAGAGAGAGAGAGAGAGAGAGAGAGAGAGAGAGAGAGAGATCTCCAGCACAGGCAGTGAAGAGAGAGAAAGAAGAGAGAAAATTGGGGGGGGGGGGGGTGTAGGCGGGGGGGGGGGGGGGGGATGAATGTGATTGGCTTCTGTTTCCAGCTCCACAGATCAGGCTCAGTATCTGTGCACTTCAACACTGCCTTTACAGCCAGGCATGGTCTCTCTCTCTCTCTCTCTCTCTGTTCTCTCTCTATGTCTCTCTCCCTGTGCAGGCACGTGCACACATAGACATCAAAGGGGGCTTGAGCCCCTGCCCTTTTACCCGTCTGTAAAAAAAGTGCCCTCTCTCTCCAGACCGTGAATGCAGTTTTCACTATGGTGAAAGAAATGCAAATGCCCCCTCTTTCCATATGCCACACCTGAAGGCAGCGTTCAAGAGAATTGCCTTGTCCAAACTCTCCTGAACTTGAATGCAGCATCTTAGAATTGAAAGAATTGCCCTCTGTGTAGAAATCCATGCCGTTACGCCACATCTCCAGTATTCACTTGATTATGCTTGGTTCAGTGTGGTATCAAGCACCGAAAATAGCCGACCTCCAAGCTCACAACGTGTCGCGCTGTGACACGTTGTGAGCTTGGAGGTCTGCTATTCTCGATATTTTCACCAAAAAGGCCCTTTTAGAGATTTCAGCCCCTGCCTCTCTAACATTCTCTGCACGTCCCTGCTCTCTCTCTCTCTCTGTTCTCTCTGGGTGTCTCTCGCCCTGGTCCCCCAGGTACAGACTGTTGTGCACACATCTGTGCGTTGCTCCGCTGTTCTCCTGTCATAACATGGCAGCGGCGGCTCAATAACGTTGTCTGACAGACCGCAAAGTGGCCGCACGCAGACAAGGGACACACGCTCGCTCGCGTATGTACACATGCTCGCACGCACACGCTCGCTCGCACGCGTATGTACACATGCTCGCACGCACACACACGCATACACAGACAGACACGCGCGCACACAAATCAATACGCTGCCTCTCATTAGTACACTGACCTCTGAGAGGGAATAACAAGAAGGCAATGATAGCCCTTCTCGTTCTTATGTGATCGTAACGATGTTTTACATAAACTCAAAGGAAAAAAGACTGGGAATGGTATCAGGTGAGGACTTCATGTCATCATCAGTGATTATTACCTTACAGCCTTTTGTCTTGAAGACACGCACGCACGCACACACACACGCACGCACGCACGCGCACGCACGCACGCACGCATGCACGCGCACACACGCACACACACACACACACACGCACACACGCACACACACACACCCGTCCATCTCCCATGCAGTCTCACTTGCTCGCGTACACCCCAACATCCACCCACCGCTATACACCGTACACACTTACCTTTTGTCTCCCCTTGTTTTTCCTCTAGCGCCCGCACACATGCACACTCGCGCGCAGCACCCACTCGCACCGATATAGCCCTGGCTGGCTGGAGCTGGAGCTGGCTGGCTGGCTGGTCACCAGGAAAACAAAACAACCAAAACAAAAAAGTGTCTCCTCCTGTGGATCAGACAGAGAAAGAGTCTCCTCACCCCCTCCTCTCCTCTCCTCTCCTCTCCTCTCCCCCGGGGGTCCTCTAGGGCAGAGGGAGGTGTCTGTAGTGCGATGAGAGAAGGAAGGATGCAGAGATGGAGAGACAAAAACCAAGGAGGAGGAGGAGGAACGTTATACTGTACAGCAGCGTGGAAACACTGGAGGATGAGACGGAAGCCAGGAGACTGAGGAGGGGAGGGGAGGGGAGGGGAGGGGAGGGGAGGGGAAGGGGGGAGAGGGGAGGGGGGGGCAGATCTCAGCTGCACTGGTATGAATATATGACGCAGAGAGAGAGAGAGAGAGAGAGAGAGAGAGAGAGAGAGAGAGAGAGAGAGAGAGAGAGAGAGAGAGAGAGAGAGGCAGTGAAAGCGAGCATCAGCCCCATGCATGCAGCCAGCCCAGCATCACAGCATCAGCATCAACCCCATCCATCCATCCCTACTACGTACCAACCAGGCACGTGCACACATAGACATCAAAGGAGGCTTGAGCCCCTGCCCTTTTACCCGTCTGTAAAAAGTGCCCTCTCTCCAGACCATGAATGCAGTTTTTTTCACTATGGTGAAAGAAATGCAAACACCCCGCCTTTCCATGCCATACCTGAAGGCAGCGTTCAAGAGAATTGCCTTGTCCAAACTCTGCTGAACTTGAACGCAGCATCTTATGTTGAAATAATTGCCCTCTCTGTTTAGAAGTCCATGCCGTTACGCCACATCTCCAGTATTTACTTGATTATGCTTATAGTCAGTGTTGATTTTGTCGACTAAAACTATTACGAAATGTTTTTGTCGACTGCGTTTTTTTTACTGACGAAAAGTAAATAAAAACTAAATAAAAACTAAGCTGTGGTGACTAAAACTAAGACTAAATATATTGACAGTTTCATCAACAAAATAAAAAACAGTAGATTTAGTCACCATAAAATCTTATGATATTTAGTCGACTAAAATTAGACTAAAACTAAAACTTTTCAGTTGACTAAATTATGACTAAAACTAAATGACATTTTATTGGAAAAAGACTATGACTAAAACTAAATCAAAATTTGCTGTCAAAAACAACACTGCTTATAGTTCAGTGTGGTATCGAGCACCGGAAATAGGAGCTCTGCTATTTTCGATATTTCCACCAAAAAGGCCCTTTTAGAAATATCAGCCCCAGCCTCTCTAACATTCTCTGCACGTCCCTGCCTGCGTACCAACCCACGGCAGCCCCATCCATCCGTCCCTACGTACCAACCCAGATACAAGAGGAGAGAGAGGGCACGGTATCCATGGCAACGCCAGAACAGCGGTAGGTAGGTGGATGTTAGGGAGGAGGAGTGCTGCGTGTTGTGGCACAGTGTGGTGATGCTCTCTCTCTGTCTCTGTGTCTGAGCTATGTCTCTGTCTGTCTCGAGTGCCGCGCTGTGAGCTTGTAGATCTGCTCTTTTTGAAAAATCGTGAAAATTAGAATTTTTACCCGATTCTATAAGTGTCTTTTGAATCCTTCTTAAGGTTTTTGGAAAAACCCATGTTTCTATGTCAGCAATCTGGCTAGTCGTCGTCAAAGAACAACTGGAGCTCAATTATTCTGTTCTTGAGAGACTACTATGTCAGTGGTTCTCAAACCTTTTCATGTGAAGGACCCCCAAAATGATATGTATTTGGCCACGGACCCTAATCTCAAAATATTTAGTTCCAGGGACCACCCAGAAGCAAAATTTGAGTTACAAACGTTTGCTTTGAAAAATACATATATTCAAAGATTTGCACACGACTTCACGACTCTTTCAAAAATAGCAGATCTACAAGCTGCTATTTTTCACTGGTTAAAGCATTCAATAATTCTAGGCCTAAATGGGTTGTCAAATCATATTAGTAGACCTTGTATCTGTACCGTCTTGTCTTGTCTTTGCCTCTTTCTCTGTCTCTGTTTCCCATCAGGATTACTGCATGTTTTTTTTGTGAGGGTATCTACCCTAGGAGACATGGGGAGAACATGCAAACTCCACACAGAGAGGCGGCCCTTTTGTCAACCCCACCTAGGAGAGAACACGCCCCCAGCGCCCGCCCACAGCGTCCCCCGGCGGGAATCGAACCCAGGACCTTCTAACTGTGAGGCGACAGCACTACCAACTGCACCACCATGCCCCTCTGAACTGTCTCAGTCTCTCTCTGTCGTTCTGTTTCTCTCTCTCTCTCTCACGCACACGCACACACACGCCCATCAGTCTCTTTCAGCTCACGCAGGCATAATAATACATTTGATGTAGATGAAGCCTCCGCGGCCAGCGTACCATCCAATATGACATGACAGGTAGCAGGGCGGGCTGACACATCTTCCTGAGTTATCACAGTGATACGGTTATATCTTATAACAACGTATAAGTCAGGCTTTAGAGTTATCACAGTGATACGGTTATATCTTACAACAACGTATAAGTTATCACAGTGATACGGTTATATCTTATAACAACGTATAAGTTATCACAGTGATACGGTTGTATCTTATAACAACGTATAAGTTATCACAGTGATACGGTTGTATCTTATAACAACGTATAAGTTATCACAGTGATACGGTTGTATCTTATAACAACGTATAAGTTATCACAGTGATACGGTTATATCTTACAACAACGTATAAGTTATCACAGTGATACGGTTATATCTTATAACAACGTATAAGTTATCACAGTGATACGGTTATATCTTATAACAACGTATAAGTCAGGCTTTAGGGAGACATCAGACACCCAGGCAGCATAGCTTAATGATCTGGGTAATAATGTTGAGCAGGGCTCTGTTCATGTTCTTCAGGACAAGGACCCCTTAGGGCTGAGAGAGAGATGAAGCATGCAGGGACCCCTTACGCTGAGAGAGAGATGAAGCATGCAGGGACCCCTTACGCTGATAGAGAGATGAAGCATGCAGGGACCCCTTACGCTGAGAGAGAGATGAAGCATGTAGGGACCACCTTACGCTGAGAGAGATGAAGCATGTAGGGACCACCTTACGCTGAGAGAGAGATGAAGCATGTAGGGACCACCTTACGCTGAGAGAGAGATGAAGTATGCAGGGACCACCTTACGCTGAGAGAGAGATGAAGCATGCAGGGACCCCTTACGCTGATAGAGAGATGAAGCATGCAGGGACCCCTTATGCTGAGAGAGAGATGAAGAATGCAGGGACCACCTTACGCTGAGAGAGAGATGAAGCATGCAGGGACCCCTTACGCTGATAGAGAGATGAAGCATGTAGGGACCCCTTACGCTGATAGAGAGATGAAGCATGCAGGGACCCCTTATGCTGAGAGAGAGATGAAGAATGCAGGGACCACCTTACGCTGAGAGAGATGAAGAATGCAGGGACCCCTTACACTGAGAGAGATGAAGAATGCAGGGACCACCTTACGCTGAGAGAGAGATGAAGCATGCAGGGACCCCTTACGCTGATAGAGAGATGAAGCATGCAGGGACCCCTTACACTGAGAGAAATGAAGCATGCAGGGACCCCTTACGCTGATAGAGAGATGAAGCATGCAGGGACCACCTTACGCTGAGAGAGAGATGAAGCATGTAGGGACCCCTTACACTGAGAGAGAGATGAAGCATGCAGGGACCCCTTACGCTGAGAGAGAGATGAAGCATGCAGGGACCCCTTACACTGAGAGAGAGAGATGAAGCATGTAGGGACCCCTTACACTGAGAGAGAGATGAAGCATGTAGGGACCACCTTACGCTGAGAGTGAGATGAAGCATGCAGGGACCCCTTACACTGAGAGAGAGATGAAGCATGTAGGGACCACCTTACGCTGAGAGTGAGATGAAGCATGCAGGGACCCCTTACGCTGAGAGAAATGAAGCATGCAGGGACCACCTTACGCTGATAGAGAGATGAAGCATGCAGGGACCACCTTACGCTGAGAGAGATGAAGCATGCAGGGACCCCTTACGCTGATAGAGAGATGAAGCATGCAGGGACCACCTTACGCTGAGAGAGATGAAGCATGCAGGGACCCCTTACGCTGAGAGAGAGATGAAGAATGCAGGGACCCCTTACGCTGAGAGAGATGAAGCATGCAGGGACCACCTTACGCTGAGAGAGAGATGAAGCATGCAGGGACCACCTTACGCTGAGAGAGAGATGAAGAATGTAGGGACCCCTTACGCTGATAGAGAGATGAAGCATGTAGGGACCACCTTACGCTGAGAGAGAGATTAAGCATGTAGGGACCACCTTACGCTGAGAGAGAGATGAAGCATGTAGGGACCCCTTACGCTGATAGAGAGATGAAGCATGTAGGGACCACCTTACGCTGAGAGAGAGATGAAGCATGTAGGGACCACCTTACGCTGATAGAGAGATGAAGCATGTAGGGACCCCTTACGCTGATAGAGAGATGAAGCATGTAGGGACCACCTTACGCTGAGAGAGAGATGAAGCATGTAGGGACCACCTTACGCTGAGAGAGAGATGAAGCATGCAGGGACCCCTTACGCTGAGAGAGAGATGAAGCATGTAGGGACCACCTTACACTGAGAGAGAGATGAAGCATGTAGGGACCACCTTACGCTGATAGAGAGATGAAGCATGTAGGGACCACCTTACGCTGAGAGAGAGATTAAGCATGTAGGGACCACCTTACGCTGAGAGAGAGATTAAGCATGTAGGGACCACCTTACACTGAGAGAGAGATGAAGCATGTAGGGACCACCTTACGCTGAGAGAGAGATGAAGCATGTAGGGACCACCTTACGCTGAGAGAGAGATGAAGCATGTAGGGACCCCTTACGCTGAGAGAGAGATGAAGCATGCAGGGACCCCTTACGCTGAGAGAGAGATGAAGCATGCAGGGACCACCTTACGCTGAGAGAGAGATGAAGCATGCAGGGACCCCTTACGCTGAGAGAGAGATGAAGCATGCAGGGACCACCTTACGCTGAGAGAGAGATGAAGCATGTAGGGACCCCTTACGCTGAGAGAGAGATGAAGCATGCAGGGACCCCTTACGCTGGTAGAGAGATGAAGCATGCAGGGACCACCTTACGCTGGTAGAGAGATGAAGCATGTAGGGACCACCTTACACTGGTAGAGAGATGAAGCATGTAGGGACCACCTTACGCTGGTAGAGAGATGAAGCATGTAGGGACCACCTTACGCTGGTAGAGAGATGAAGCATGTAGGGACCCCTTACGCTGATAGAGAGATGAAGCATGTAGGGACCACCTTACGCTGAGAGAGAGAGATGAAGCATAGGGACCACCTTACGCTGGTAGAGAGATGAAGCATGCAGGGACCACCTTACGCTGAGAGAGAGATGAAGCATGTAGGGACCCCTTACGCTGAGAGAGAGATGAAGCATGCAGGGACCCCTTACGCTGAGAGAGAGATGAAGCATGCAGGGACCCCTTACACTGAGAGAGAGATGAAGCATGTAGGGACCCCTTACGCTGAGAGAGAGATGAAGCATGCAGGGACCACCTTACACTGAGAGAGAGATGAAGCATGTAGGGACCACCTTACGCTGAGAGAGAGATGAAGCATGCAGGGACCACCTTACGCTGAGAGAGAGATGAAGCATGTAGGGACCCCTTACGCTGAGAGAGAGATGAAGCATGCAGGGACCCCTTACGCTGAGAGAGAGATGAAGCATGCAGGGACCCCTTACGCTGAGAAAGAGATGAAGCATGCAGGGACCCCTTACGCTGATAGAGAGATGAAGCATGTAGGGACCCCTTACGCTGAGAGAGAGATGAAGCATGTAGGGACCCCTTACACTGAGAGAGAGATGAAGCATGTAGGGACCCCTTACGCTGAGAGAGAGATGAAGCATGTAGGGACCACCTTACGCTGAGAGAGAGATGAAGCATGTAGGGACCCCTTACGCTGAGAGAGAGATGAAGCATGCAGGGACCACCTTACGCTGAGAGAGAGAGATGAAGCATGCAGGGACCCCTTACGCTGAGAGAGAGATGAAGCATGTAGGGACCACCTTACGCTGAGAGAGAGATGAAGCATGTAGGGACCCCTTACGCTGAGAGAGAGATGAAGCATGCAGGGACCCCTTACGCTGAGAAAGAGATGAAGCATGCAGGGACCACCTTACGCTGAGAGAGAGATGAAGCATGCAGGGACCCCTTACGCTGAGAGAGAGATGAAGCATGCAGGGACCCCTTACGCTGAGAAAGAGATGAAGCATGCAGGGACCACCTTACGCTGAGAGAGAGATGAAGCATGTAGGAACCCCTTACGCTGAGAGAGAGATGAAGCATGTAGGGACCCCTTACGCTCAGAGAGAGAGATGAAGCATGCAGGGACCACCTTACGCTGAGAGAGAGATGAAGCATGCAGGGACCACCTTACGCTGAGAGAGAGATGAAGCATGCAGGGACCCCTTACGCTGAGAGAGAGATGAAGCATGTAGGGACCCCTTACGCTGAGAGAGAGATGAAGCATGTAGGGACCCCTTACGCTGAGAGAGAGATGAAGCATGTAGGGACCCCTTACGCTGAGAGAGAGATGAAGCATATAGGGACCACCTTACGCTGAGAGAGAGATGAAGCATGTAGGGACCCCTTACGCTGAGAGAGATGAAGCATGTAGGGACCCCTTACGCTGAGAGAGAGAGATGAAGCATGCAGGGACCACCTTACGCTGAGAGAGAGAGATGAAGCATGCAGGGACCACCTTACGCTGAGAGAGAGATGAAGCATGTAGGGACCACCTTACGCTGAGAGAGAGATGAAGCATGCAGGGACCACCTTACGCTGAGAGAGAGATGAAGCATGTAGGGACCACCTTACGCTGAGAGAGAGATGAAGCATGCAGGGACCCCTTACGCTGAGAGAGAGATGAAGCATGTAGGGACCCCTTACGCTGACAGAGAGAGATGAAGCATGTAGGGACCCCTTACGCTGACAGAGAGAGATGAAGCATGTAGGGACCACCTTACGCTGAGAGAGAGATGAAGCATGCAGGGACCCCTTACGCTGAGAGAGAGATGAAGCATGCAGGGACCCCTTACGCTCAGAGAGAGATGAAGCATGTAGGGACCACCTTACGCTGAGAGAGAGATGAAGCATGTAGGGACCACCTTACGCTGAGAGAGAGATGAAGCATGCAGGGACCCCTTACGCTGAGAGAGAGATGAAGCATGCAGGGACCCCTTACGCTGAGAGAGAGATGAAGCATGCAGGGACCCCTTACGCTGAGAGAGAGATGAAGCATGCAGGGACCCCTTACGCTGAGAGAGAGATGAAGCATGCAGGGACCCCTTACGCCAGGGGTGCCCACACTTTTTTGACATGTGAACTACTTTTAAAATGACTAGCTCAACATGATCAACCCATCCAAAATGGCGTTACATTTTAGGCAAACATACTTACTGTAAGGGGGAAATAAATGGGAAATACTGGGGGAAATGTCTTCATTCCATTCTGTATGGAAGTGTTAGGTTTTGGGGTTCTTTGTAATGCTACTAACTCTTGAACAAAGTATTGCATTGGAGGTTTGCCTACTTTAAAAGCCATGAAGGGAGCTGACAGGCCCTTCTTGATGTCATATTGACATGTTCTTTTTATATTTTAATTATATATTTTTAGAGGCATGTCATGTGGTCTACCTGCACACCCTTGGTGATCTACTGCATCACGATCTACCTTTTGGGCACCCCTGCCTTACGCTGAGAGAGAGATAGGGCTGTATTTTGATTGTCTTAAGTACCAGCTCTTATGCCTTAACTTAAAGGCCCGTCCATACTGTCTCCGACCACCAAACTTTTCGTCAGAGAGTTCAGACTTTCCAACGTGCAGCTTTCCAAACTCTAATTCGGGGTAATGTTTTTCAGAAGATGTGAGTGACATCATTATGTAGTTGAACCGGACCTTTCAGACGAAATGTTTGGTGGTCGGAGACAGTATGGACAGGCCTTTAAGTTAAGGCATAAAGGTCTTTGCACACTGCTGCGTTTTTGGGCCGAATATGTGAGTGAATTTCGGAGTGCGTGAATAAAAAAATCAACCTCACGTTATGTCAATCATGTTTGCACACTGCCGCCCGTTTCGTATTTATTTTCGGACCAGGGTTGATTTTTTCCGATTTTCGCAGCTGTCGCACTGAGTCCCTTGCTCTCTCTCTTTCCTCTCTCTCTCCCTGGCCTATGGCTTTCGGATTTCCAAAACGCAACGAAAACACGCAGTGCAGTGTGCAACCACCTTAAGAGCTGGTACTTAAGACGATCAAAATAGAGCCCATAGTCTGGAACTACAGCTCCTGAACGGCGAGTAACGGAAGCTGGCATTTCCGTTCATGAAAATATATTTTAAAATGTCATTTCTGCTAAGCAGCAGGCTAAATATGCTTAGATGCTTTTTATTTATGTTAGGATAAATGTCCGCGATGTTAAAAACGAAGTGGGGAGGAAGGAGGATTCACTTCCGCTTTAACCGGATACTCATCATAAGATTTACGTTGCTCCAGACTGTATGACGGGAGCGTTTGTAAATCGCGGGAGTCGACAACAGTCTGGCCACGCTACAGGCGGTTGCCGTCGGGGCTGCCGCTAGGATCAGCGGTGGCCGTACCGCGGTGAGACACAAACACACTCGCTCAGAGAGTAAACGCTGCGCGGTATTTCACAAAGATGAACACAATCCATCTCTCACCGCCCGCGTACGAATGCACAAACGAGCACGCTCGCAGGGGATTTCACGGGACCGCGCCCGCTCGCCTCGCCGCCCCAAGACTTCGCTGCGCGGCCAAAATAGCCGCCCGCCTCCCATTGAAAATGAATTTGCTAGGAGGCGGTGACCGCACGTAGTGTGGAACCCCCTTAAAGGACAACTTTAGTTTTTTACAAGAAGGGTTCATATTTTAGATTGTAATTAAAGAATATAAACAATGAGTGTTACACTTCTTTATTTTACTTCTTTCTATTGTTTTAGAGATTCTTATTTCAGTGGTTGGGGGCATGCGTACAAGTGGCTAAATATGTCATTTTACACAGAATAAGCCCATTCCCAAGATGTAACGCAACCTTTTATGGTTGGATGTGACTTATGGGGGCTAGAAGTGTTACTGTAAATAGCAATAAAGAAACTGCTGGCTTATTGTGTCTAAAAAGACATATTTAGCCACTTGTACGCATGCCCCCATGCGTACGCATGCCCCACATTTTAGCACGGTAAACGCGATAAAACAATAGAATGAAGCAAATGAAAACATTTTAACACTCACTTTTTCTTTTCTCTAATTACAATCTAAAATATGAACCCTCGTTGTAAAAAACTAAAGTTGTCCTTTAAGAGAGAAATGAAGCAGGGACCCCACTACCTTTTCATAGATTTCATAGATAGCTTCATAGACTAGTTTGACAGCACTATCAGTGTTGTGTAAAATAAATGAAGAGTCAGCGTTAGTTTATGCAGGACATGGGAGTCAAGTTTCTGCTCAGCTGTAGTCAGATGTCAGTCAGCTCTGTTCTCATACCTCATTATCATACCTGCTGGTCATTATGTCACATGACTGTCACACTCCAATCAAAGCTCTCAATCAGTAAAGGCTCCTTTAAATACGGCTTGTTTCTCTACCAATGCTTGGTTTCCGAAGCTTCAGAATCATTCGCTGCTTGCTGCCTCCTCCTCCACCCCAGCCTCCACCTTTGCACGATCATTCTGGCTAAGCTCAAATACTTGTGATTGTCTGATTAAGTTACATGTCAATGTGGTTAAGCTCAAATTCTGTGATTTTGACTAAGTTCATGTCAATGTTGTCAATACTGTGATTTTTACTATGTTACATGTCAAGGTTAAGCTCAAATACAGTGATTCTGACTAGGTTACACATGTATTGCTATTATTCTGCTATTGTATCCCTATGGGGGGTATTGCTTTGCGTTCCATGATTTTGCTTAGCATGCTCAGAAAAGCTTGCACAAAATTTCAGGGA
The DNA here is from genome assembly GCF_963921795.1 of Nannobrachium achirus. Taxonomy (NCBI): domain Eukaryota; kingdom Metazoa; phylum Chordata; class Actinopteri; order Myctophiformes; family Myctophidae; genus Nannobrachium; species Nannobrachium achirus. Next base: position 6,213,157 of record NC_137833.1, on the reverse strand, counting down.
GCATCTCCTATCGCGGAGCCCTTTAAACGCCAAGATTAACTGTATTCCATTCATGCTATAAATGGCCAAATCTGCCCGTTGTGTACTCCATCCTGCAATAAATGGTTAAATGACTTGACGTGAATGTTCCTGACTAAAGTGATGTTTCCTGAAATGGTGTTGGTCCATCCACCATTTAAAGAGTAGGGTAACTGGTAATGAATATTGAATTAATAATTCAGGGTAGTCGTTCTGAGCCATCCGTCTTCATTAGAAAGCAGTGGTTCTATAAGCCTTTTCTGGACCACTTGAACATCTGGAAACTGTTTCTGCTTTCTGGCTTCAGTGGGTGAGATGGGTGAGCCGCATGTTTATTTTAATGATCAATCAAGTGATTGTGTTCCCAATGGATCAATGGATCTAACATAGATAAGATCTTATTTATCAGTTCGGTATCACAATGGAAACACATTTTTCAAAGTTTTAAATAAAACTAGACCAGGTCAACCTGGTTGTGCCAGACCCCGGTTCTGCCAACCCCCTGTCTGTCATCATCATTTATGACATCATGCCTTTTGTAGGCATGTCATCATCATGTCATCATCATATATACCCTTTATATAGAAAAGGGACAGACCGACATTTGCTTATGTAGGCCTACCCATTTCATGGGTCTGGCAAAAATACCATGACATTTTCTTTTTTCTTCTAACATTTTTATCCCACGATTTTGCAACCCATTTTTCACCCAGTGCCAATTGCCTATGTAATCCTGGGCTCTGCTCTCCCTCTGCCGCGCCTGGGGAGACAACGGACTGACCTCCTGCTTCCTTCTATGCATGAGGAGTCCAAGTTGTTTTCTTTTCACCTGACAGGGGGATTTCCCTGGGATGGATGTAGCGCGTGGAAGGAACACGTTATTCCAACCAGTTCCTTTCCCCTCCATCAAGCACCCCGGCTGGCCAGGGGGAGGCATTATTGAGACCAGGATTACTGCATGTTTTTGTGAGGGTATCAACACTAGGAGACACAGGGAGAACATGCAAACTCCACACAGAAAGGCCCTATCGCCGACCCCACCTAGGGTGTGGGCACTGATGATGTGGAGGGAGGAACACGCCCCCAGCACCCACAGCATCCCCCGGCGGGAATCAAACCCAGGACCTTCTAGCTGTGAGGCGAAGCGCTAACCACTGCGCCACCGTGCCCCCTCCATGACATTTTCTTACGTAAATGTTTTTACATTATCATTAAAATCGTAGTGTTTCGCCAATCATTTGGGGGCCCACTTGCAATATCACCGCAGCCCACCAGACCAAAATGAAGGTTTAAATTGAATTCTGCAATGAATCTCTGTATTAACGATTAAACAGGATTTTTTTTGTGACGCTTAAAACAGGATTGTATCACGATATATATACGATACCTCTGAAAAGGCATATCGTGGAGACATTGTATCGTCTCAACGATAATTATCACACTATATCGCCCACCCCTACACCAGTGGTCCCCGGGCCCACAGGTTGAGAACCACTGTTATAAAGGGTATTGCAAACACGCCGTCTCTATTTATCTTACCTGTCACCTCACCTGTCCACTTGGTGGCTTGTTGTGGCACACGAGGCCTTCACAGAACGCGTCCACTTCTCACGGTCAGCTGCTGCAGACCACGATGTCCATCCATTCAGTTCTGACGTGATCTTGAAACACACAGGCTGCGGTTACATGGACAATATGTATTCATTTAGAATGAACTCATTCCAAACAGAGATTCATACCCAACTGTTTACATGGAACCCGAATAAGGCCATGGCTACACGGAGCTGGATATTTCATATATCCCGGTTTTTCAGATATCCACATAGAAAAATATCTAGGTCCACACGGAGCTGGATATTTCATATATCCCGGTTTTTCAGATATCCACATAGAAAAATATCTAGGTCCACACGACAAAGATATCTAGGTCTAACAAGCACACACACACAGGAAAGTCTTCAGAGATATCCGGGTTCCCTGTCTACACGGATCCAGTGAATCGGATATTTTTCAATCTCTCCACTTATTTATCCGGCTTAAAAAATATCCAGTTTCACAGCCGAAATATCCAGCTTCGTGTGGCTGCGAGCCCCAACAGCACAAAAAAATGTCTAGCTTCAGAAATATCCAGCTCCGTGTAGCCGGCAACTAAGTCTATTCTGAATCAAACGGCATATAGTAGATACCACCGCTCCAAAGCCCTGCGTTTACATGCACAACATTTATTCATTCAGAATATGAGCTCATTCTGAATAGAGATTCATACCCAAACGTTTACATGGAACCTGAACAAAAGTCTATTCTGATTCAAACTGGTATATAGCACCCCTCCAGACCGGAATGAAAATTCATTCTGAATGGATATTCCATTCCATTCTGAGGTGTTTACATGAGCATTTTCATTCTGAATGAGCAGTCATTCTGATTACAAGTGGAATATAGCCTACCTGCCCATGTAAATGCAGTAATGAAAATTCATTCAGAATGGAATGGAATAGTCTATTCCATTCTGAGATGTTTACATGAGTATTTGTATTCTGAATGTGCAGTCATTCTGAATACAAGTGGAATATAGCCTACCTGCCCATGTAAACGCAGCCTAGTAAAACCCTAAATGTCTTTTTTTACTATTTTACTAAGAAAAAAAAAGAAAAGAAAAAACATTTAAATATACTTCAAATAGCCGACCTACAAGCTCACAAAGTGTCAATGTATAGATCAGCAAGTTAAACTATGTTAATTTGTATTTATTTATTTTTACTCAATATAGTACAACGGGCAAAGAAGGTTAGGGATAAGGGGTATAAGGCATGGATGAAAATATAGCTAACTGTCTCTATTAGCACTTCAGAATTCCCCCTTTGCTGCATTTATCATCATCTGGTAGTTGGTACTTGGCTGACAGCGCTGTGCCCCTCACAATGACAGGCCTGAACACATTATGACGCAATATTTTATGCTTTCAATATAAAAAAATAGCAGATATACAAGCTCGAGCTTGTAGATCTGCTATTTTTGAAAAATCGTGAAAATTAGAATTTTGACCCCGATTCTATAAGTGTCTTTTGAATCCTTCTAAGATTTTTGGAAAAAACCTATGTTTCTATGTCAGCAATCTGGCCAGCCATCGTCAAAGAAAAGGTCCTTTTCACTTAACTGGAGCTCAGTTAGTCTGCTCTTGAGAGACTACTATGTCAGTGGTGCACAAACCTTTTCATGTGAAGGACCCCCAAAATGATATTTATTTGGCCACGAACCCCCATCTCAAAATATTTAGTTCCAGGGACCACCCAGAAGCAAAATTTGAGTTACAAACGTTCGCTTTGAAAATACATACATTCAAAGATTTGCACACATTTTCACGACTTTTTCAAAAATAGCAGATCTACAAGCTCGCAGCGCGGCACTCGGTGCCGCGCTGTGAGCTTGTAGATCTGCTATTTTTCACTGGTTAAAGCATTCAACAATTCCTATCCTAAATGGGTTAAACTGTTCTGTGCCCCTCAGAATGACATTAAACTGTGCTGTGCCCCTCACAACGACATTAAACTGGGGACAGAGATGATGGTCTTAACTGGATGTGTTGGTGATTAAACTATTTCTAGTGTCAGAGAACAGGATTTTGGCAACAACACGGCACAATGGGGAGCTCATGCATGCATGGGTTCCCCACCCGGCCATAACTTTAGAGAAACATTTCACTGGACTGGAACTTTACTTTGATGTCCACACAGTCTTACTCAACAAGTACACATCAGAATTTATGACATATTCCAGATTTCATCGTTATGTCCCGTTATGCAACGTGTTGACGTTGCAGCAACAAGAAAGAAAAAGCAATAGCAGCGTATCTGTTGCTTTTACCCCATGATCCATAGAGTGGGAGATGTGGATTCTGTGTTCATGTATGATATTCATGTGTTGGATTACTGTCTGTGAAGCAAATTACCGGTACTCCAATAGGGCACCAAAGCAGTGTTACATCAGTGTTTAACACTTCAAATGGCCACAACTCAGTGATCATGGCACTGGATTTGAAGTCTGTGTGTGTGTGTGTGTGTGTGTGCGTGCGTGCGTGCGTGCGTGCGTGCGTGAAAAAGACTAAATCTGGTACTCAATGCCTTGGGAGTTGGATTGTGGGTAATTACAGTTTTTGGCAATTGTAATCCCTTCCAATATGTGTTACTGAGTAATATAGAGGTTACTGCAAATACTGTTATTCAGTGCATATTTATTTGTGCTACATACTGTACATATAGAGCAGGGGTTCCCAAACTTTTTTTTTTATCTCAGGGCACCCCAAGTTTTGTGCGACAGTCTTGTATGATGAAGCAGGGCTTTGCTTTACCAAAAGACATACACAATTGAAACATGGAGATGCGAGGTCTCTGCCCGACAGTGACGATATTCTAGTGATTATGTTTGCGAGGAAAACGTTGAGATAACAGCCATTTTGGTTAGAACTGACTGAAAATAACTTTGTACTTCAAGTTTAAAATGATACTAAATATTTTTTCAAGTGTCCAATTAAATTTCAAATATTATCAAATTATCTCGCGGCACCCCTGGACTGCCGTCACGGCACCCCAGGGTGCCCCGTCACCCACTTTGAAAACCCCTGATATAGAGGACACTATTATGGACCAGAGATATAGAAACATTTCCCCCAGTGCTCACAGGAAATCATCTAGTTCACTGCACTTCATGTGGGAGCCCATCCCTAGGATATAGAGAATACCATAAAATAAAATACATAAAGGGATAATGTACTTTGAGGGCCTATTGTGTGCCTCTGTGAGTGTGTGCGTGCATGTGTGTGTGTGTGTGTGTGTGTGTGTGTGTGTGTGTGTGTGTGTGTGTGTGTGTGTGTGTGTGTGTGTGTGTACGTTTCCTCTGCCCTTCCATGTGTAGCCTATCAGTGGGACAGAGCAGGGACGTGCTGGCCATTGGGAAAAGCGGGACAACTCCCGAACGGCCGGTTCATTCCCGGCTGGTCCAGGCCGGCCATTTGAAAAAAAAAAAAAAGAAATGTCGGCCTTTGTTCCATTTTGGAGGCTATGCGGCCAACAAAGTAAATCGTCACTGTCGGGCAGAAACCTCGTATCTCCAAGTATACATTTTTTCGCAAAGCAAAGCCCTGCTTCATTATACAAGGCCGTTGCACAAAAGTAGTGAAAACAGCAGATCTACAAGCACACAACGCCTCGCACCGCGAGGCGTTTTGTGCTTGTAGATCGGCTGTTTTCACTAGTTTAAATCATTTTTAAAATGATAAATACAAAACAAACGGTTTTGGACATATGAGGTTTCCACCCGATAACGACAAAATATAACTCAACAAAAGAAATGAGGGCCTCTCCAACTCTTTTTCCCGGGCTGAATCAGGGGCCCAGCACGTCCCTGGGACAGAGGGAACAGCCCGTGGCCTCCCTGTGCAGGGGAGTCTAATGAAGAGCACCGCTGACCCAATTTACTGCCCACAACTCTCTGTTTCTGCTCTCTCTCTCGCAGGCCGCCACTTTAACCACTTAAAACACTAAAGCTACAGAGTCAGTAAAGCTAACTAAGTGCTGGAGTCCATAGCGTTGGAACCCAGCGGCCCTCCTGATCAGAAGAGAGCAATGGTGGGAAAGCTCTGGTTCCCAATCTGTCAGTTTGGGGGGGGGGAGGGGGGTCCCCAGATGATTAACTTAATGTGCAACATTGTTTTCTCACTCAACAGTAAACAAACCAACATAAACTTTTTTTTAAATTACAAATTAAACATTGGCCAAATTCTCAAATATTGGAGGCAGAAATTGTGAAAATAGCCGATCTACATGCTCACAACGCTTCGCGTTGCAAGTAGTCAGGGAATATTAATAAAACCTGGGAATAAATGTGTTACCATACGATTTCTTCACCAATGTGTTCGTAAAGGTGTCTAGTAACATATCTAACAAAGATTGAAATTCAACATCCCTAGGAGAATCTTTACCATAAACAAAGACATCCCTGAATGACCTTAACAGTTCTAACTCTTGCGAGTGACCCGTATGGGTCCATTTGGTTCCGGTTGTACACTCAAACAAAACATTTGAGAAGCACTACTAGTTGGACTCAATGTGCTATATATAGTGTCATAGTAAATCAGTGACATACTATAAGGGAAAAAATGGCTCCCAAAAAATATGCTTTAAGTGGAAAAAATATGCTTTAAGTGGGATGTGAGGGGTCTAACTAGGTGTTTTTAATTATTCTGAATCCATTGCAAGCATTTGTTTTGCACGAAAAAATTCCTTGGGCCAACAATGGACCCGATACAACTGTGAAAAGTGATGACTCATCACCAAACTAAACCATCGTTCTTTGGGGGTGTTTTTGGCCCAATGGATGTTTTTTGTGTAAAACAAATGCTTGCAATGGATTCAGAATAATTAAAAACACCTAGTTAGACCCCTCACATCCCACTTAAAGCATATTTTTTGGGAGTAATTTTTTCCCTTATAGTATAGTGAATGAGACACAGAATTACCCTAGCTGTCAAAGATTCTCCTAGGGATGTTGAATTTCAATCTTTGTTAGATATGTTACTAGACACCTTTACGAACACATTGGTGAAGAAATCGTTTGGTAACAAATGTATTCCCAGCTTTGACAGGTATCCTGCTAAAATTCCCTGACTAAAGGTGTTGTGAGCATGTCAAAAAGAATCGCTAGACGATCTTTAGACGTGTTGTTAAAATATGATTCCAAAACGGCTAGTTCCATTCCTTGATTCTGATTGGCTGGTTGCTGTGGTATATGAGACTATAACCCACACCTTGAATCAGTTTATATCAAACCCAGGTGCGTCATTTCTTTCCAGTGTTCCACAGTGCACCAATTCACCTGTGTTGTTTCTGCAGCCTGGCCGGGAACTACTTTCTTGTACCCGGGGACTACTTTCTTGCAGAGCAGACCTTATTGTGTATTATTTGTGAAATAGAACAGTTTTAATTGGTACAGGTCTATGATTTTTCATGTTGCCATATTGTAACCATTTTAGAAAAGCAATAAGACACGTGAGGCTTGTGGTTACCCTGTATGTTACACCGGCTGAGAGGGTTGGAGGCACTCGGCTGCGCCTTGTGTCTCCCTACGCCTCTCAGCCGGTGTAAAATACCAGGTAACCACTCGCCTCTTGTTGCTTATTGCTTCATTATTTGGGGGGGTCGCGGCCTGAAAAGGTTGAGAACCACTGGTGTAAAAAGTATCTGTGTACATGTACTCAAGTACTGTACTTTTTACTTTCCTTCAGGATAATACAATTTACAATACTTCGTACTTCTACTCCACTACATCTCAGAGGCCAAGGACATGTTCATTTAACTTGGATAGTGTCCCAAGGGGTCCTCCAGTTAAATGACTGATCTGAACCAAATGGACCATTAATGTGTCTCTGTGTACAAATGGAACCAAATGTACCCTTATGGAGGTGTGTGGTTTAATGCATGCAGGTCAAACTGGGGGTCTGAAATGAAAACCTTTGAGAACCACTTACCCCCCCATAGTCCAGTCATTTTAGGGTTAGACCTAGAACAAATTGCAATAGTAGCAAACTCAACTGATTTTGTATCCTCATTATGTCCTTAGTGAGGGAAAAAAAGTCCCAAGGAATCCCACCGGGGCAAAGTTTTGAAAACGATCTACCTACCTTCAATTACTATACACTACAATATAACGGAAAAAATGACTGAAAAAGAATCTGCTTTAAGTGGGATATGAGGGGTCAAACTAGGTGTTTTTAATTATTCTGAATCCATTGCAAGCATTTGTTTTGCATGAAAAACATTACTTGGGCTAAAAACGGACCCCAAAAGACTGAAAATTGATGAAAATTGATGAAAATTGACGTTTTGAGTAGGGATGCGGTATCGGTACTCGTGGTATCGGTACTCGACCCGATACAACCCTATTTTGCTGTACTCGTACTCGCCAGATACTTCTCACGGCAGCGCCCGATACTCTGCTGGGGCGTCACAAGGGGGAGAAAAGTGGGACTGAGTTACTAGGGCTCAAGGTGAAAGCCAGGGCCTTAATTATTTTATACTTTTGCTATTGAAAAATAGCAGATATGCAAGCTCACAGTGCCGCACTGCGAACGAGGCACCAGTGCTCCAACGATACAGCTGCGACCACTTAAAGGCATCAGCATCACGGCATGCCTTGTTGCGCTAAACTTACCTCTAAAGTTGAATCTCTTTCATATATCCTTCACCACCTCACGCAAATTGCAAAGTATAGGCTACTGTAGGTAAGTTAAACTTCCCACTAGAAAGCTGTGTGTGTGTGTGTTTGTTTGTTTGTCACTGTCGCTCTTGTCTTGAAAGCTCGCTCTCTCGGTGAAGTGTGTCTGTCTGCAGGGACGTGCAGAGACATTTTAGAGAGGCAGGGGCTGATATTTCTAGAAGGCCTTTTGGTGGACAATTCTCTTGAATGCAGCCTTCAGTTATGGTATGGAAAGGGCCCGGGGACATTTGCATTTTTTACCATAGTAAAAAAATGCATTCATGGACACTTTTTACAGACTGATCTGGCAGGGGCTCAAGCCCCCTTTGATGTCAAATTGTCAATGTGTGTACGTGCCTGCCTGCCAGTGTAGCACAGCTGAAAAAAGACGATTGATTGAAGAGAATAGAGATTCTGTGGGCTTCGCCACCTAGTGGCGGAAGAAATGACCTCTGGGAACTCAGATTGCTGTGGGCTAAATCAATGAATGCATTTCTGAGAATACCAGAAAAAAAAGAATAATTTGACATTATGTTATAGTTGCCGATGAGGATGGATGCGGATATATAAATTGGATAATATATTTTTTTAGAGGGAAAAAAAAAAGCGTAATTTAAATACATTTTGTATTATTAATTGTACTCGTATCGGTACTCGGTATCGGCGAGTACTCAACATGAAGTACTTGTACTCGTACTCGGTCAGCAAAAAAGTGGTATCGGGACATCCCTAGTTTTGAGTGGCCATTTCTGGCCCAAGGAATGTTTTTCGTGCAAAACAAATGATTGCAATGGATTCAGAATAATTAAAAACCCCTAGTTTGACCCCTCACATCCCACTTAAAGCAGATCTTTTTTCAGTCATTTTTTCCTTTATATTGTAGTGTATAGTAAGTGAAGGTATAGGTCGTTTTCAAAACTTTGCCCCGATGGGATTCCTTGGGACTTTTTTTCCCTCACTAAGGACATATTGAGGATACAAAATCAGTTGAGTTTGCTACTATTGCAATTTGTTCCAGGTTTGGCCTAATTTTGGCCTAAAATGACTGGACTACCATCCCCATGTTATTTTAGGCCAGTGTTGCGAGGCATTGTGAGCATGTAGATCTCCTATTTTCACAATTTCGAATTTTTGCCTCTAATATTTTGAGAATTCTAATATTTGACAATGGGCAATGGGTAATTTGTCATTTTAGAGGCATTAAAAAGTCCTTAATTGTCACTTTAGAAATGTGCATATATACCCTCTGTACACTTAAAATGTATGTTGGTTTGTTTACTGTTAAAACAATGTTTCACATTAAGTTAATCATCTGGGGACCCCCCAAAATAATTTAGGGACCCCCCCTGGGGGTCCCCAAACCCACAGGTTGTCTGAGAACCACTGTTCTAATCTAGGCAACTGAGCTGCAGAGTTTGCAGTTCACTTAACCACCGCCAGATGCCAAGTTGTTTTCGGGTTAAGGGAGGACAAGGGAGGACATGTGAAAGTCTCACATTTCAGGATGTAGCTCAGTACTAGCCTGCCACCGCCAGGGGGTGGTGTTGTGCGGCCTGGAACCCCAGGCTAGCCCAGTACCACAACATAACAACAGTTAGACCAAATAAATCATCTAATGGGGATCCCAAATAAATTAAATAAATACACTTACCAGCCAGGGGAATAAGGCTACTACTGTGCGACGTCAATCAAGGACATTGGACTGTAATTTTAAAAATAACTAGTAGTTATTTTAAAATACTTTGTAGTAGACTACTACAAAGTACAAACACAACCACACTTCATAGGCTACTTTGATGGACACTACATGATGTCAAATGTTTGTTTGAAATGTTTCACACATGTTTTTTTTCTCTTTTTTTTTTTTTTTTGACGAACTACTCTACTGTGGGCTGTGGGCGGGGCTTGACGGCGCACAACGATGACGACACACCCTACGCTCATAGCCTGCGACGCTAAAAGTGTTGTTCCTTCTCTCCTATGCTTCTCTCCATTGAACTGATCACATTCTTCTGATCATCTCTAAGCTCTAATCGATCATTTTCCTATCGATCTGCGGGACAGCATGTCTCTCAACGACGACGAGTCTTCGGAGGGGATGAGTGGAGGAGGATCCAAGCTGGAGAACTTCCTGTTCAGTAAGAAATGAGCACATTTACACCCTGCACACTGCTGGCAGGCTGTCGCACACGTGGGTTGTTCTGTACAGACAGACAGACAGTGAACAGCATGTTGTTGAACAATGTGTTCACACACGGTTTACATGTTATACTTATGTTCATTATGGCTTAAAGCAAACCAAACTTGTAATCATGTGTAATAATTATCAGCTCCATTTGTCATAGCCCTGAATACAGGACGGTCATATACCGTGCTGTATTCAGGGCTACATTTGTCACTGGTGTCATCATATTATTATGACAGTTTTTCCCCCCTTTTTGTAATTGATGTTATCCTTTGTAAAGTACTGTGTTCTATCCGTCTTTCAATGTTATATGAGATACATAAAGTGGTTACTGTGTAGGATCTCCTTTTAGTTGACATTGTACCAGTGATTTGTGCTGTCATGAAACTGTACTTTTTTCCTATGCAAAACTTCTGATAAATTATTCAATCAATCAATCAATCAATGGTTTAAATCAAACCAAATGTGTAATCATCATGGGTAGCCTAATATGATCAGCTCAATTTGTCACTGCTCTTGTCATCATATATTTAACTTTCATTTATATACTGTCAGAGACAGAGTTAAGGAGAGACAACAATGCAGGTTTAAATAATTCTCTGTATTAACAATTCAACAGGATTTATTTTTACAAGGCTCCCTCATTGTATCACGATATATATACGATATCTCTAGAAAAACCAGCACAAGACCAGCAGTAAGACCAGCACCAGCACCAGCACAAACCAGCGCATGTTGTGTTTTCTAGCTGGTCTGTGCTGGTGCTGGTGCTGGTTGTGCTGGTCCCACCATCTAAACCAGCATGAACCAGCACAGACCAGCACCAGCACAGACCAGCGCTGCTGGTCTGTGCTGGTGCTGGTCTGCGCTGGTCTGTGCTGGTGTGGTCAGGGACCCCCAGGGGACCCCCCTGAGAAGTGGACCAGGTCTTTGCTGGTTTAATTTGCTCTTTGCTCTGGTGCTTGAATCCTGTTCTGTATTCCATATTAAATTGTGACATTATTTTTGACATTGTGGGTGTGAGTGGGATTTGAACTTACTACCTCCGGCACTTCAGTCCTGCACTTATCCTCGGCGCCACCGGAACCTGTTAGTTAAAATGGGTGTTTGTCCCTATTTGTATATGACCAGCTTAGACCAGCACAGACCAGCACAGACCAGCACCAGCACAGACCAGCACCAGCACAGACCAGCAGTAAAACACAACATGTGCTGGTTTGTGCTGGTGCTGGTCTGTGCTGGTTTATGCTGGTTCATGCTGGTCTGTGCTGGACCAGCACCAGCACCAGCACAGACCAGCAGTAAAACACAACATGCGCTGGTTTGTGCTGGTGCTGGTCTGTGCTGGTCTGTGCTGGACCAGCACCAGCACAGACCAGCAGTAAAACACAACATGTGCTGGTTTGTGCTGGTGCTGGTCTGTGCTGGTTTATGCTGGTTCATGCTGGTCTGTGCTGGACCAGCACCAGCACCAGCACAGACCAGCAGTAAAACACAACATGCGCTGGTTTGTGCTGGTGCTGGTCTGTGCTGGTCTATGCTGGTTCATGCTGGTCTGTGCTGGACCAGCACCAGCACAGACCAGCAGTAAAACACAACATGTGCTGGTTTGTGCTGGTGCTGGTCTGTGCTGGTCTATGCTGGTTCATGCTGGTCTGTGCTGGTGCTGGTCTATGCTGGACCAGCAGCAGCACCAGCACAGACCAGCAGTAAAACACAACATGTGCTGGTTTGTGCTGGTGCTGGTCTGTACTGGTCTGTGCTGGTCTATGCTGGTTTATGCTGGTTCATGCTGGTCTGTGCTGGTGCTGGTCTGTGCTGGTGGACCAGCATGGGACCAGCACAGACCAGCATAGACCAGCACCAGCACCAGCACAGACCAGCATGAACCAGCATAAACCAGCACAGACCAGCATGAAAATTGTGCTGGTCTGTGCTGGTTTTTCTAGCAGGGTGAAAAGGCATATCGTGGAGACATTGTATCGTGTCAACGATATTTATCACCATATCGCCCACACCTACAGTCATGTTGCCATCTCTCCCCAGGTTGTGAACTGTGCACTAAAGTTAACATTATATAGAGCGTTATTAACATGTTAGTCATGTTGTCATCTCTCCCCAGGTTGTGAACTGTCCACTAAAGTTCCCTTCTACACTTTCCAAGGAGACGATGAGGAAGACCTGGAACATTTCCTGGAACTAAGAACGGTGGGTGGATGAGTATAAAGTCATTGTTGTTAGAGTTGGTGAACAACATTGCTCTTTGAACTGACGTAAACCTAAACCATAGTGCATGTTGTGTTGTGTGCATTAGGTCTGTCTGGGAGAAGGTGCCAAGGAGGAGTGCAACATGGTGGAGGTCACAGCCATGAACCACCAAGGAAAGACCATCTCTGTGCCCATCGCCAACCTTCACATCAACTGTCTGCCTATGGTATGTAACCTAACATCAACTGTCTGCCTATGATATGTGGATGGTTTTTCAATTTATCAAGGTTGTACTTACCGTAATTGTTACATCTTTTGTACAGGTACATAACAGTAAAACTTGTTTTGGTTTGGCTTCCTTCAGACAATGCAGTGGTATATATAAAATAACAGCAACAAAAAAGGGGGTAATAATAAAGACAATGACATAAAAAGATTTGGGAAAAGAAAGAAGAGTGCAAAAGAGCGAAGAGAGAATAACGGAACATGCATAAATGTGCATAAAGTTTGGTATAATGTACACACCAACAGCATTTTGTTCAGTAGTAGCTACTGTACAGTACATAACTGTTTTGCAAATAACTTCAGTGTGTTCTATGTGCAGCAGGTTATATCACAGCATTATATTTATGTACAGTAACTTGCAGCTGATTTCCTGCAGCCACATGTGGAAAGTGTACGGCAGCAGAGCTTGGATCTGCTCTTTTTCCCCTCTACACCAAACCTATTTGCCAAAAATCTAGATCACTTAGATCTGCTATTATTGGCTAAAGTTCTCAGAAAATGGACGCTAGGGTTCAAGTGGTTATTATAAACAAGGAGAAAAAAAAAGTTTCTATCACTCAAAGATTTGGAGGACCCCCTGTAGTAACTCTGAGGACCCCCTAGGGCATACATGGGCAACTGGCGGCCCGGGGGCCACATGCGGCCCCCACCTTCACTTAATGCGGCCCACAGGTTAATATCGGAATACTGATATATTATTGATTTCAGCTGACAAACAAACATGCGAACATGACCTGCTTTCATTACTTCGGTCCATATTAGTATTAGTAGCTTACTTTTTTAAATGTCCAATGTATTTGAATTCATAAAGATAGCAAAAGAACATATATGAAATGAAATAAAAATGTTGCTTTTCAGGGTTCCAATTAAAACATAGCTAAACCTAATTTAGGATTCCAATAAAAAAATATCAAAAATGTGCCAATCTACAAGCTCAAAACGCGTCGCGGTGCGACACGTTTTGAGCTTGTAGATCGGCTATTTTTGATATTTTTGACTGTATAATTATGCATTGTGGCCCTCTGAAGTGAGGTGAACATATAGTGGCCCCCTCCATCATCAAAGTTGCCCACCCCTGCCCTAGGGGTCCCGGACCCCCTGTTGAAGACCCATGCTGTAAGTGGTGTTGTTGTGGTTGTGTTTCCATCAGGTGTGTCTGGGAGAGTTTGAGCTGAGGGCTCCCGTCACCATCAGGCTGAAGTCTGGATCAGGACCGGTCACTGTCAGCGGTCTGCACCTCATCGGTAATAATGACACCTAGTAAATGATAAATATAACATGTGGTCACTGTCAGCGGTCTGCACCTCATCGGTAATACTGACACCTAGTAAATATAACAACATATCGTTGCTTAATCTTTTTTGCTTTTTCATAAATGTCTACAATCTTTCGCAACACTACACATTGTGAGCTTGTAGAGTCCTATATATTTTTGTTTTGTTTGCCGTAGGGATGCTACGGTTCAAGAATTAAATCGGTTCAACTTTGAACAGCCACAGATTTGTTCTTCACTTAACTAAAGTGGTATTGCACATTTTGTTCAGGTCTGCGCATGCTTTTAACGCGTGTCTTAGCTTGACCTGAAAGGTTCCTGTCTTTTGGAGCAGTGACCACATTGTCTTGTTCCCCCACAGCCTCGGAGGAGCAACACTCTGACCTGTCTGATTCTGACGACGAAGACATGGAGGAGATGTCGCCCGTCAAACCGGCCAAGAAGAAGAAGTGCACTAAGCAGTGTTGTTAAAAATCCAACACCACTCACCGTTGGATTTTAAGAGACACCGTGACCCTTTTGTACTTTACCCAATGGACACATTTTATGTAGAAACAACCAACCATCTACTAATGCACCATGCCTGAAGCGATGAAACAACAAGTAACATGCTGTTTGAGTCATTCTTCATTTATACAGGGTTGCGTGCCGAATATAGGTGATCTACAACATCTTGTGGACGTTTGTGGTTTGTCTGTTTTCGGCTAGCGCCTTTCGGAACCTCTCCCTCCGCTATACATCTCAGAGACGAGGTTCCTGCTCCTTACGAGCCCATATGAGACTTTTCCTGTGATAGTTCCCCCAGTTTTTAACGATTCGTACCTTTACCAGACATGGTATCCAAAAGGTAAAGGTCCCATACCGGTCTCTCATATGTTTAAATCGTTTGTTTTGTCATGTTTTCGTCAGCCGGTGGCCATTTTTCTCGCCCCGACAGCTTGGTGGCCAAACATTTCTGCAACACAGATTAGGCCAGGCGCGTGTGCGCATTACTGCCTCCGTAAAATTTCACTGGGAAAAACATAGAACTGGCTGACAAAACAAGCGATTTTAAAAGTATTGTTTCGACACATCACTTGGATTTTCTCCACCGCTAAAAAAGTAGACAACTGAGAGACGGGTATGGGACCTTTACTTTTTGGATACGATGTTTGGTGAAGGTAAGATTTGTTAAAAACGTGGCGAACTATCGCCGGGAAGAATGTAAGGAGCAGGAACCTCATATCGGAGCTGTAAAGCGGAGGGAGAGGTTCCGAAAGGGGAGATCATTTTCGGCAAAACGTACATATAAAGATAGTTGCCGTTTTGGAGGCAGGTTCACCTTTTTTCATTTTCTAATAACTTCCTCTGTTGGTTGGAGGACTCTTTGCCTTGGCAGTATGTTTGACTGCAGACAGGACGTCCCAAGATTAGTTGGACCACCATTTTGATATTGATTTATTCAGTCTTATATGCTGTGACATAAATCACCCAACAGTTGCTGGGTGAAATGAGTCTTTCACAGTAAAAAGAAATAATAATAATTTGTGTGTTTTGCATGTTGAGGGACTTTGTGCGATGGGGAACAACGATTTGGAAAAGTAATCTCCCTGCCCTCAAAACCATGGTTCTGCCTAACAACATTTCTCAGATTGAAGGACAATTTTTTTTTTTTTTTTTACAAGGGTTGTAATTACAGAAAAGAAAAGATGAGTGTTAAAATGTTTTAATTTACTGCTTTCTATTGTTTTAGCGATTTTTGTATTTTGATTTCAGTAGGTGGGGGCATGTGTGCAAGTGGCTAAATATGTCTTTTTAGACAAGCCGGCATTTTTTTTTTCTTTTACTATTTACACCAGCCACAAGTCACATCTGCCCATGAAAGATTGCGGTGCATCTTGGGGATGGGATTTTTGTGTCTAAAAATACATATTTTGCCACTTGCATGCAAATCTAAATAATTAAAATCACCCTTGCTGTAAAAAAAACAATGTTGTCCTTTAAGGGCACAGTCACACCGCACTTTTATTCTACCTATGAGGGAGGATTCCGACAATGTATTTCAATGGGAATGGAGTGGTTTGCTGCCATTTGCGGATTTCTGCTAAAGAAAGCTACATTCCCATTGAAATGCATTGTCAGAATCTGCCCTCATAGGTAAAATAAAAGTGCGATGTGACCGTGTGCCCTCTGTTTATATATCGCCACTCTGGGGCAGAAATCCCGTACCTCCCAAGTTTCAAATTTGTACGTTTTTTCACACAGTAAAGCCCTGCTTCATCATACAAGGCCGTCGCACAAAGGTAGTGAAAACAGCAGATCTGCAAGCACACAACGCCTTGCACCATCGGCTGTTTTCACTAGTTCAGATCATTTTTAAAATGATACATACAAAACGAACGTCTTGGACAAGGTTTTCACCGACAACGACGATATCCTTGCTCTGTGAGATGACAATCTTGTGGAGTGGACATGTTTTGTATGTTTGGAGAAAGTGTGAATATAAAAGTTTTGAACTGGTTCTTGGATTCCTTCATTTCCCTTGTGTTGTGACGTCATGTTACACAAGATCTTCTGTCACACGTTATTTTAAAGTCCATAACATTTGTTAATACAACATCACAGCAATGATTTTAACCACTTAAAAAGTAACCTCGCCCACCAGGCTTTCTCGCCTGGTGTTCGTTCACAACAGGCCGTTTGGTTTCCGCCTAGAGCGCGGAAACCACTAGAAGAAGCGGCGTCGCTTTGATTTGGTTCCCTCCGTTGGTTTCCCCAATCCCTATTAAAATGCTCGAGTAGCCTAGTGTAGTCTTGTTAGTCCCTAAAAGTTGGACTAAAAGATGCATATACCAAACTTATTTTTCAAAAGCAAAACTACTCTGCAACAAGGAGTTTATTAGGTAGGCCCTAAAAGTATGTCCTTGAGTGCAGGGGAATATTTGGGGTTAAAACTGAATCCGGTTTGATCTTTCCGGCAAATTGTAGTCCTTTGAATACTACAAGATGACGTTTTGTGGTTTCCGCTCCAGACCGGTTACAAACCCGAAAAGTGAAGTGATCCCAGACTATTTAAAAAGTGGTTAACTTGGGGAGAAATTCCAAGTTAAACCTGCATCAAAATCCACAGTTGTTTATATCAGCCACGAGTCGACGACAAAAAGGGAAGAAACACTTATAATGGTTTATTAGTTATGAATCTTATCTTACATACAAATCTTACATAAATTGTTACCTTTATGAAGC
This sequence comes from Nannobrachium achirus, assembly GCF_963921795.1. NCBI lineage: Eukaryota > Metazoa > Chordata > Actinopteri > Myctophiformes > Myctophidae > Nannobrachium > Nannobrachium achirus. The sequence continues at coordinate 6,195,713 of NC_137833.1, read as the reverse complement.
CCCCCACCCCTCCCCTCTCCAGCCCAGGTTTCTTTAAACAAGGCAGAATCCAAAATAAAATGTACAATCTTCTAAAGCCCTCTCAATTTCCAGCTAAGCTCGTCAGTCACACTGAACTTGGCCCAAGATGAAAAGCCTCGACGCAAGACTGCAAAATGAACCATTTTTAAAAAGGGAGCGTTGAAACATCCATCTCAAAAACCGATAAGAGAAATCATAAACGGTACTTTTCACAGACAACCTCCTTTCTGAGCAGGGCGTTTGGAGCTGAACGAACAGAATGCTGAAGACAAGTTCTCAAAACCTTACATTTCAAGGGACCATCAGAACTCAGTGTGTGCAAATGGAAACAAAATGGCCCCCGTGGATCCATTTGTACCCGCTCAGTCTCGAGGAGCATTTAGAACCCTCCCTCCCTGAGTCCCTGCCCTGGGGTTTGGATCCTTTTGGATTTGAACGATTCCGGTTCCTTAATCAGGGGTTGACACTAAGGTCTCAGAGGCACTTGCCCGTAGGGCAAGTACAGGTCATGTTCTACTTGCCCAAAGGTCATACCCAGTTGCCCGAAAAGTAAATCGTCCATTATAAAATGATAGGTAAGATTTTATTTAGCGCTCAATTTAACACTTATTTCTTTACTTTCTGGGTCTGCGCGATAAGAAATGTCATACTGTACCTCAATTCCAAATACCTACATAGCTATGATTGAATATGTCTATGGTTTCACCCTTGTTTTACATTTTTAAGTGTAGCACATTATACTATATGTAAACAGTGCTATTATTTTATATTCCACTGACCAGAAGACCCGTTCAGGTGTTTAGACAGATATCTGGTCTTGTGTTTATAGACGCTTGCGTCCCCTTCTCAAATGAGCACTTGCCTGGTCGGGCAACCTGAAAGCAAACTTGACCTGCCCGGAAGTTTTATTCACCTGCCGGGGGCAGGTGGGCAAGCCTTAGTGTCAATCCCTGACTTAATGAATGAATCCCTCTTAACGATTCCTTATAGGGCAGGGGTCAGCAACCTTTTTTGAAATGAAGTGCCATGTATTTATTTTCTAGATCAGTGGTTCTCAACCTTTTCTGGCCGTGACCCCCAAAATAATCATATTTTAACTGGGGACCCCCCCACCTGACGAGCATTAGAGTTGAGGCATAAAATATTGTATAACACGGTTGGTTCTATTGTGAAAATAGCAGATCTACATGCTCAAAACGCCTCGCGATTGCGAGGCGTTTTGAGCATGTAGATCGGCTATTTTCACAATTTCTGCCACTAAGATTTGAAAATTTGGCTAATGTTTAATTTGACATTTTAGAGTATTAAAAAGTCCTTACATTTTCACTTGAAATGTGCAGATACCCTCTATAGACACACTTAAAATTTATGTTGGTTTGTTTACTGTTCAGTGAGAAAACAATGTTGCACATTAAGTAAATCATCTGGGGACCCCCCAAAATAATTTGGGGGGTCCCCTGGGGGTCACGACCCACAGGTTGAGAACCACTGTTCTAGATGGTCAGTGTGACACAGCCATGTCACCATACGTTTTAATGAGACCCCATCAAAGATTCTGACATATTTGGATCGTCAAGACATTGTTATAATGATCATTAGACTCTCTCTCACACGTCTGCCAGTGTGCCAGTCAGTGATCACTAGCCTCGTACCCGCCCTCTTCCGGAAACCATTTCATTTGTATCCTACTGGATTACGGAAGTTGGTCGTTTACTAGGCTAAGTGGTCACCCTCCCCTGTGCCAATGTTGGCACCGTGCCAAAGGTTGCCTACAGGGGGTTCCAAATGGACCCTAACAGGTCTGGAACTCTGAGAGTACAAATGGTCAATTTGTATACTCAAAAATTATGGGGGTCCTTGACATGTAAAAGTGAGAGAACTAGGGCATTACACAAGTCGACTCCCACCAGAGAAAGTCGAAGTTGAAAAAAAAAATATATATGTAACGGAGGTAATCTGAACCTCCCCACCCGGGTTCGTACCCGGGTCACGTCCAATATCTTAACCACTAGACCAAAGAGACATCTCTTTCATCCGGGGGAGATACTAGACTTTTGAGGCTTCAAGGCTGGGCGGGGCTGCGACTCTCTCCATCACACTTATATAATAATAATTCCATCTAATTTCTGCCTCTATATATTTGACAATTTGGACAATGTTTAATTTGCCATTTTAGAGGTATTAAAAAGTCCTTAAATTGGCACTTCAGAAATGTGAAGATACCCTCTATACACTTAAACTTTATGGTCTGTTTGTTTTCAGTTGAGTGAGAAAACAATGTTTCACATTAAGTTAATCATCTGGGGACCCCCCCAAAATAATTGGGGGGTCGTGTGTGATGCGATGACGTCATCAAACGATAGTCGACTTCAATTCAACTTTCGAGTCGACTTGCAAAAATCACAAGTCGTTAATGCCCTAGTGAGAACCTCTGTTATATAGTAATCATACAGCAGACGTGAAGTCTACATAACCTGCTCTGACAGTGTGATGAAAAACCGCTTCCAAATGCCATGGAACCCATTCCGGGGTCCCCGGACCCCACTTTGGGGCCTTTTCCACCAAAAGAACCTTGGTTCCAGAACCAGTGCCGGTTCAACTTTCTTGGAACCTTGGTTCGTTCTTGCCAACCGGCTTGCGTTTCCACCAGATTGAACCAGAGCCATTGTCCCCCAGTTCAGATGGTGGTTCACTGGAAAAAACAAGGATTTTGTGGCTCCAGTTCCGAACCAACCTTTACAGTTCGGAACCAACTCTGGTTCTTGGTGGAAAAGCTCACCTCTGGTTCATCCCATTGGTGGGACAAAGAACCAGAACCGGTTCTTTGTCGGTGGATAAAGGCCTCTCCATACTTCGACCGAAACCGCCGTTTTCGGTCAAAAGGTCCTTTTCTACCATAAAATGATATCCCTCGGGACTTCTGAAAAGCATTGGACCGAACGAGAGTTCAGAAATTTGCACGTCGGAAAACACAACTCACCGAACATTTCGGTCAAAGTATGGAGAGGCCTTTAGGCCACTTTGAGAACCACCGCTGAAGACCAAACCATTTGGGCAATTAACCAAAAGATTTTTTTTAAATCAAAACCCACATCTAGAACCAAGAACATCGACCTTGCTCATGAAGGTTAATTGAGAAGCAGGTTTTCTTTAATGTTTTTTTATGTCTTACATATCAACATATTGACAAGAACAAAATGATCATGTGGATCCCTCCTGATCGACCACTTTAAATTACATTATACTTTGTCGTACAACGGTGTTGCACGAATATAGCCGATCTACATGGACCCCTGTAAATCCGCTTCCACTTACTTTTTAACCCATTCAGGCCTAGAATTATTGAATGCTTTAACCAGTGAAAAATAGCAGATATACAAGCTCACAGCGCGGCACCGAGTTCTGCACTGCGAGCTTGTAGATCTGCTATTTTTGAAAAAGTCGTGAAAATGTGTGCACATCTTTGACTATTATGTATTTTCAAAGCGAACGTTTGTAACTCAAATTTTGCTTCTGGGGGGTCCCTGGAACTAGATATTTTGAGATCATAGGCCAAATAAATATCATTTTGGGGGTCCTTCACATGAAAAGGTTTGAGAAACCACTGAACTAGCAGTCTCTCAAGAACAGACTGAGCTCCAGTTAAGTGAAAAGGACCTTTTCTTTGACGATGGCTGGCCAGATTGCTGACACAGACACATTTTATAGAATCGGGTAAAAATTCAGATTTTCACGATTTTTCAAAAATAGCAGATCTACAAGCTCGCAGCTTGTAGATCTGCTATTTTTCAATAGTTAAAGCTTTCAATAATTTTAGGCCTAATAATCGTTCATTAAGCGAAATTGAGACTAAAGTTTGAAATAATCGTGATGCTGGTTTTGAATTTGAAGTCATAATAATTATCGCCCGGCCCCGGCTGTTCTACCATCGCAGAGAACGGATGTCCATAAGAGCCCAGGACGTGCTGGGCTCTCTCCCCTCCCCCCTCCCTCCCCACCCCTCATGTATCATAAGATGAGGTTGTTCTAATAATGGTCTCTGCCACAGCAAAAACCCCAACACAACCTCACTCATACCTGTACATGCACGTCATTTTAGAATGAATGAATTAATGTACAACAGTATCAAAACAAAAACGTCACATTGGCAGGCATCTACTGAAGAAGAGCATGAGGAGAAAACAAACAATAAAAACTGCTGATCCGTCAATCATAGAATATAAGCAACTCAAGAGCACTTCTTTTATGGTTCAAAAGTGCCTTCTTTTTTTTTTCTTCCTTTTTACTTGGTAGATTTACAAAAAAAACTAAAAAACAATAAACAGAAACGAAACGCATCAAGAGTATAAAACATTCAAGACGTAAGATAAAAAAAAAAAGAAAAAAAAAAGAAAGAAAAAGGCCTAAAAGAAATATTTTGTTCCAAACCCCCGACTCTTTAGGGGGGGGTGGGGGGGGGGGTGATCATTAGCGCCACTTTTGGTGACAGGATTTCGTAACCTTCTGCATTTAAGGACAACTTTTGTTTTTTTACAACAAGGGTTCATATTTTAGATTGTAATTAAAGAAAAGAAAAAGTGAGAGTTAAAATGTTTTCATTTGCTTCGTTCTATTGTTTTATCGTGTTTACCGTGCTAAAATGTGGGGCATGCGTACGCATGGGGGCATCCGTACAAATCCGTGGCTAAATATGTCTTTTTAGACACAATAAGCCAGCAGTTTCTTTATAGCTATTTACAGTAACACTTCTAGCCCCCATAAGTCACATCCAACCATGAAAGCCAGGTTGTGTTGTATCTTGGGAATGGGCTTATTCCGTGTAAAATGACATATTTAGCCACTTGTACGCATGCCCCCAACCACTGAAATAAGAATCTCTAAAACAATAGAAAGAAGTAAATGAAATAATTGTAACACCCATCTTTTATATTCTTTAATTACAATCTAAAATATGAACCCTTGTTGTAAAAAACTAATGTTGTCCTTTAACAGTGGTTCTCAAACTTTACCCCCAGAAATCAAGAGTGTACAAATGGATCTGTACAGCTGCAGTGGGACCCGTAAGGGTAAATTTGGACGGCAACTTTGAGAACCACTGATCTACAAATAACAAGTGCACTCTGCAGCAGTGGTTCTCAACCTTTTCAGGCCACGACCCCCACAATAATCATATTTTAACTGGGGACCCCCCCCCACCCTGACGAGCACTAAGAGTTGAGGCAATACATTTTGTATAACACGATTCTATTGTGAAAATAGCAGATCTACATGCTCGCGTTTTACATGTCTCGCGTTTTATGAGGCGTTGTGAGCATGAAGATCTAGTATTAAAAAGTCCTTAAATTGTCACTATAGAAATGTGCAGATACCCTCTATACACTCAAACTTTATGTTGGTGTGTTTACTGTTGAGTGAGAAAACAATGTTTCACATTAAGTTAATCATTTGGGGACCCTCCTGGGGGGTCCGACCCACAGGTTGAGAACCACTGCACTTGAGGGCCCCGAGGCCAAACCAGAGAGAACATTCATTGGAGAGTAAGTGTGCAACGCCATGTTAATAAAACAACGCAGGAAGGAATGCAATTAAACAAGACAACGTGAGCGATCACCAGGCGAGCGGAGCAGAAGGGTCTGCTGAAGCTGCGTCGTTGTGTGAACGTGGAGCTGAGGAACAACGCAACCTCAGATCTGCCACTGTTTTCAGGGCGTGGATTTAGTGGTTATCATTATTATTATGAGCGTACAAACTTCATAACTCTGGTATTTAAGCCTGATGTAGACTCTGTTGTGCGATGGGAGATAGCCGATCTGCCAGCTCGACTGTAGCCTGGGTGCCAGCCTGTTAGCTCCGTTCCGTGATTTGTTTTGTTTCTCCGTATCATAATCTGGAAAGCCTCCCATCTCCAAGGGGAGGTGGGACATAGAAGCGGGATTCACACATCCGTGGCTTCCGATTGGTCTTTGGTGATGTCTGTCAAACACACCAGTGTGCTGAGTGTGTTTATGATGACGTTGCTACGATAACCCTACTCTGATTCGTTGGAACAACATCCAATCACAACTTGCTTCCTGAAATACGAGTCAACTGAATCATTTCCAGACTGTGATGCAGAGAGACAAAACAAACCGAACAGGCTACCAGGCTAGCTCGACTGAGCTCAGTAGACTAAAGCTACTTTTCGGCATGTGACACCGTCTTACGATAAGAATATAAATTAAGCGTACATTTTACCAATCTAATTCCTCAAACTCCCCCTGCACAATGTTTGTCTACATTGCACTGAGGTTTTAAGTGCCGATGGTCTGAATGCCCCAGGTCTTGTTTAGGTTAGCCACACACTGTCATGACTCTTGAGGGCCTAAAAGAATAGAAATGTTATTTGGATTTCATAAAATAAAATAAAAGTCGACATGAACTGAGAGCGACACAGTCCCGTGATGGGAGTACATAAATTAAGCGTAGCTAGGCATACTGATGGCTGAGCTTGATGCTCAGAACATACACCCGGTGAAAGAACAATTTATGAGAGAGAAAAAAGTCAAACATTTCTGAAACCTTTTTGCCGTCTCTTTGCCGAGCGATGGGCCAACGCGTGTCACCAGTTTTTATCAGAGTCTGAATGACACAGGTTTAGAAAAGCCGTGAAATAAAATCAATGTCTAAACTCCTCTGGCATCTGTGGCGTAAAACTAAAGTAAAACAAAAAGAGAGAAAAGGCTTTTAACTGAAAGGCGAGCGTTGAAAAGGGACATTTAAGGAAAAGGTTTGAAAACATAAGGCTAAAAAAAATAAGCAAAGCACTGAAAAGGTAAGGGCTTAAAATCACGTTCATTAACCAATGGAAACTTCTCCCTCTGCTCAAGCAGACCGTGGGGAGGAGTCAGTCATTTAGATGTAAGCTTTATCCATTGACAGTGATGATCAATTACTGCAGGCTCTCAAACTAACCACAACAAGCCATAATATTTCCATCTTCCATATGCAGTAGAGATCTATTGGCATATGGATGCTAGTCACGCCGCATGAATCAGTCAAACACTGTGACAAATCAAAGGCCTGCTGGTTTCAGGATCACCTTGGCTTACAGCCCGCACCAGGGGTCTTCAACGTTTTCAGCCCAAGGACCCCTTAGTTGAGAGAGAGATGAAGCAGGGACCCCCACAACCTTTTCATAGATTCCATATAGTTTCATTGTTTGACAGCGCAATCGTCAGTGTATTTTGGATTCATGTCAATGTGTGTTTTCAGATATTTAACCACTTGAACCGTCAATACTTAATAAACTTGACCTTTCACTCTGTAATTAGTCTGCTCTTTTCCCCCCTCTACACCAAACCTCTTTCTGTGAGGCGTTGTGAGCTTGTAGATCTGCTATTTTTGGCTAAATCTCTCAGAATAAGGACACTAGGGTTCAAGTGGTTAATATAAAAAAAAGGAGGAAAATGTTTCTATCACACAAAGATTTGGAGGACCCCCTGTAGTAACTCTGAGGACCCCCTAGGGGTCCCGGACCCCCTGTTGAAGACCCTTGGCCTACACAACGGTCTCCTAGCTCCGTCTCCAGGGATAACACAGACAACGAAGCATCTTGTTTTTTCACACTTGTCTCATATTTCAGAGACAGAGACTCTGCATTATGTCACATTGGGGACCACACGGACGTAGCAGCTGCCAGAATACATGATAACGCCTGATTTACACTTAGTTGTGCGCGGGTGGCGCGCGCACCAAAAATACAAGATCTACAAGATCGGCTATTTTTCCCGGTACATCTAAGTGTAACCCAGCCTTAACACAACGGCTGCCCCCTGAGCCAAACTCCTTCACAGACCAGATAAGGTTTCCATGGTAACGCGCATCTCAGACGCTTGCTACGGGACGCAACGCAGCCAGAAGCAACGGAGAGCGAGCGGCCATTATCCACTGACTCCTATTCTATGCTGAAACATAAAAACGTCTTTTTCTCTGAATAAGGTGCAAATAACGCCGAGGAGGCCGATATATCCGCTTGTTTTCACGGCGACACTATGCCGTGATGGTCGGCCCCGGTTAGGATTTTAGTTTCGCGACCGTTTGTAAACAAACGGATCTCCTTCCTGGATCGTCAGTGTATACACACACGTGCACACGCACGACGCTTCCGGGGCTCTTCAAAATAAAGCGTAAGTGAATGGTGGCAGCCGTTGTGTTAATGTTTGAACCCGCTGGCGTGCCTCTGTGAGCTACAGACACTGCGAGATCATTGGACATCCTCACAATAGAGGGTATGCGCGTGACATCATCATCATACCAGGAGGTTATGCAGGAACGCCTACTGAGTGGCAAAAAAAACTACTTTCTGGACAGGTGACAGCCCATACATCCAAACAGAACAGTCCAATCTGATTGCATTAAACGTGTTAAGCGATGTTAAACTCACTCAATTTGCCATTCACTTTAAGCCTGTGCACACCCTCTATTCAACGCAGGAGGGGAAACTCATCCCGACTCAATTCAAACCGACCCAGCCCGTGTTTGGGGGAACGACTTGACTCCATCGTGGGCCTCCTCGACCGCTTGTGGATTCTCAGAAGGAATTAATTCCAAAATGGAGCCATTTCTTTTAACGCGTATAGGAACAGAAAACAGTACCAGAAATCTGTGCTTCTTCTATCCACTATCTAAAAACAGGTTGTTCTGGGCTGGCTGGCCCAGATCATGGTTATGAAATATAAAAACTCAAAAGTTTGTCTGATGAAGGTAGCAGACACATTTTTTCTTTTTTTGTTGTTTGTTGTTGAAAAGCCCCCTCCTCCCCTCCCCCCCTCCAGACCAGAGGTGTGTTCTCCTCCCCCCGTGCAGGGCCATAGTCTTGGTGCAGCCGGCGTTTCAACTCTTCTTAGAGGCTGCGTCCCATAATGATGATGTCTTTGGGGAAGCCCTCCATCTTGGCCACCTCGAAGCAGCCCAGTTTATTATAGAAGTCCAGCATCCGCTTGTCGTTGTAGCGCACCTCGCAGAACGCACCGCGCGAACCTGCAGGTTTTATAACCACACACACCAAGAACAAAGAGAGACCTTTTAAACGTTATGTTTTACAAGAAGATGTTCAATATACAGGGACTGCCCATTGGTCCGAAGGTTCATTAGTCCGAATTTAATTAGGGTTACTGAGGTTAAGGTTAGGGTTACAGTTAGAGTTAGGCATAGTACCTTCGGACTAATGAACCTTCGGACCAATGCCATGGCACCCAATATACAGTTTAAAAAAAGAAAAGCTTGGATATTGAATAAAGGGCTGTCCATATCATGAATGATGGCTATAAACATAATTCAAGATAAAAAATAAGGATAATTATGCATGTAAGAATCAACAATGATGAATGATAAGGTGCTGTAAACATAGTGGATGTTATCCATGTGTTGAACATGACACCTGTTAACTCATTTAATGCCACAGACATAGATTGACGAGAATCATTAATTAGACAACTAGGCCACTGACGTAGATTGACCAGAATAGGCTATTTCTGTTATAAAATAACTCAAAATACATTATTTTTGCCGGATTTTATAAACAGGTGTTTCATTCGAAACACTTGCTTGCCTCCAGTGGCAGATCATGTGACTGAACGTGAACGCGGAAGTGCACGATCCATTCTGGGTCTGCTTTGATATGATTCTGGTTAGACTCCATTATAAAACACACATAACTCCTCACCCGTAAGTCGCAGCTTCAATCCGAAAAAAGATCTGAGCAGCTGGTGGCAACCCGGTTCCAATCGTTACCATCACATGCACGGAGCGCGTGCATGTAGCACCCAACGCAAAAGTAGGTATTTGCTAATTTTCTTCTGATCTAGTGAATAAACTAGATTTCAGTCCCTGGGTCTACCTACCGTTTCAGTCTTTTTTTTTTTTATATATATATTTTTATCCCACGATTTTGCAACCCATTTTCACCCAGTGCCAATTGCCTATGTAATCCTGGGCTCTGCTCTCAATCTGCCGCGCCTGGGGAGACAACGGACTGACCTCATGCTTCCTTCAATGCATGAGTAGTCCAAGTTGTTTCTTTTCACCTGACAAGGGGGATTTCCCCGGGATGGACGTAGCGCGTGGAAGGAACACGTTATTCCAACCAGTTCCTTTCCCCTCCATCAAGCGCCCCGGCTGGCCAGGGGGAGGCATTATTGAGACCAGGATTACTGCATATTTTTGTGAGGGTATCAACCCTAGGAGACACGGGGAGAACATGCAAACTCCACACAGAAAGGCCCTATCGCCGACCCCACCTAGGGTGTGGGCGCTGATGACGTGGAGGGAGAAACACGCCCCCAGCTCCCACAGCGTTTCCCGGTGGGAATCGAACCCAGGACCTTCTAGCTGTGAGGCGAAGCGCTAACCACTGCGCCACCGTGCCCAGACGTTTCAGTCTTTCTAGTGAAT
>NC_137833.1:6065259-6185061 GCF_963921795.1 Nannobrachium achirus | reverse complement strand
TCTAGTGAATCAACTAGATGTCCTACCGTTAGTCTTTCTAGTGAATCAACTAGATGTCCTACGTTAGTCTTTCTAGTGAATCAACTAGATGTCCTACCGTTTGTCTTTCTAGTGAATCAACTAGATGTCCTACCGTTTGTCCTTTCTAGTGAATCAACTAGATGTCCTACCGTTTGTCTTTCTAGTGAATCAACTAGATGTCCTACCGTTAGTCTTTCTAGTGAATCAACTAGATGTCCTACCGTTGTCTTTCTAGTGAATCAAGTGTCCTACCGTTAGTCTTTCTAGTGAATCAACTAGATGTCCTACCGTTTGTCTTTCTAGTGAATCAACTAGATGTCCTACCGTTAGTCTTTCTAGTGAATCAACTAGATGTCCTACCGTTTGTCTTTCTAGTGAATCAACTAGATGTCCTACCGTTTGTCTTTCTAGTGAATCAACTAGATGTCCTACCGTTAGTCTTTCTAGTGAATCAACTAGATGTCCTACCGTTTGTCCTTTCTAGTGAATCAACTAGATGTCCTACCGTTTGTCTTTCTAGTGAATCAACTAGATGTCCTACCGTTTGTCCTTCTAGTGAATCAACTAGATGTCCTACCGTTTGTCTTTCTAGTGAATCAACTAGATGTCCTACCGTTTGTCTTTCTAGTGAATCAACTAGATGTCCTACCGTTTGTCCTTCTAGTGAATCAACTAGATGTCCTACCGTTAGTCTTTCTAGTGAATCAACTAGATGTCCTACCGTTTGTCTTTCTAGTGAATCAACTAGATGTCCTACCGTTTGTCTTTCTAGTGAATCAACTAGATGTCCTACCGTTAGTCTTTCTAGTGAATCAACTAGATGTCCTACCGTTTGTCTTTCTAGTGAATCAACTAGATGTCCTACCGTTTGTCTTTCTAGTGAATCAACTAGATGTCCTACCGTTTGTCTTTCTAGTGAATCAACTAGATGTCCTACCGTTTGTCCTTTCTAGTGAATCAACTAGATGTCCTACCGTTAGTCTTTCTAGTGAATCAACTAGATGTCCTACCGTTTGTCTTTCTAGTGAATCAACTAGATGTCCTACCGTTTGTCTTTCTAGTGAATCAACTAGATGTCCTACCGTTTGTCTTCTAGTGAATCAACTAGATGTCCTACCGTTAGTCTTTCTAGTGAATCAACTAGATGTCCTACCGTTTGTCTTTCTAGTGAATCAACTAGATGTCCTACCGTTTGTCTTTCTAGTGAATCAACTAGATGTCCTACCGTTTGTCTTTCTAGTGAATCAACTAGATGTCCTACCGTTTGTCTTCTAGTGAATCAACTAGATGTCCTACCGTTTGTCTTTCTAGTGAATCAACTAGATGTCCTACCGTTAGTCTTTCTAGTGAATCAACTAGATGTCCTACCGTTAGTCTTTCTAGTGAATCAACTAGATGTCCTACCGTTAGTCTTTCTAGTGAATCAACTAGATGTCCTACCGTTTGTCTTTCTAGTGAATCAACTAGATGTCCTACCGTTTGTCTTTCTAGTGAATCAACTAGATGTCCTACCGTTTGTCTTTCTAGTGAATCAACTAGATGTCCTACCGTTTGTCTTTCTAGTGAATCAACTAGATGTCCTACCGTTTGTCTTTCTAGTGAATCAACTAGATGTCCTACCGTTAGTCTTTCTAGTGAATCAACTAGATGTCCTACCGTTTGTCTTTCTAGTGAATCAACTAGATGTCCTACCGTTTGTCTTTCTAGTGAATCAACTAGATGTCCTACCGTTTGTCTTTCTAGTGAATCAACTAGATGTCCTACCGTTTGTCTTCTAGTGAATCAACTAGATGTCCTACCGTTTGTCTTTCTAGTGAATCAACTAGATGTCCTACCGTTTGTCCTTCTAGTGAATCAACTAGATGTCCTACCGTTTGTCTTTCTAGTGAATCAACTAGATGTCCTACCGTTAGTCTTTCTAGTGAATCAACTAGATGTCCTACCGTTTGTCTTTCTAGTGAATCAACTAGATGTCCTACCGTTAGTCTTTCTAGTGAATCAACTAGATGTCCTACCGTTTGTCTTCTAGTGAATCAACTAGATGTCCTACCGTTTGTCCTTCTAGTGAATCAACTAGATGTCCTACCGTTTGTCTTTCTAGTGAATCAACTAGATGTCCTACCGTTTGTCTTTCTAGTGAATCAACTAGATGTCCTACCGTTTGTCTTTCTAGTGAATCAACTAGATGTCCTACCGTTAGTCTTTCTAGTGAATCAACTAGATGTCCTACCGTTAGTCTTTCTAGTGAATCAACTAGATGTCCTACCGTTTGTCCTTCTAGTGAATCAACTAGATGTCCTACCGTTTGTCCTTCTAGTGAATCAACTAGATGTCCTACCGTTTGTCCTTCTAGTGAATCAACTAGATGTCCTACCGTTTGTCTTTCTAGTGAATCAACTAGATGTCCTACCGTTTGTCTTTCTAGTGAATCAACTAGATGTCCTACCGTTAGTCTTTCTAGTGAATCAACTAGATGTCCTACCGTTAGTCTTTCTAGTGAATCAACTAGATGTCCTACCGTTAGTCTTTCTAGTGAATCAACTAGATGTCCTACCGTTTGTCCTTCTAGTGAATCAACTAGATGTCCTACCGTTAGTCTTTCTAGTGAATCAACTAGATGTCCTACCGTTTGTCCTTCTAGTGAATCAACTAGATGTCCTACCGTTAGTCTTTCTAGTGAATCAACTAGATGTCCTACCGTTTGTCCTTCTAGTGAATCAACTAGATGTCCTACCGTTAGTCTTTCTAGTGAATCAACTAGATGTCCTACCGTTTGTCTTTCTAGTGAATCAACTAGATGTCCTACCGTTTGTCTTTCTAGTGAATCAACTAGATGTCCTACCGTTAGTCTTTCTAGTGAATCAACTAGATGTCCTACCGTTAGTCTTTCTAGTGAATCAACTAGATGTCCTACCGTTTGTCCTTCTAGTGAATCAACTAGATGTCCTACCGTTTGTCTTTCTAGTGAATCAACTAGATGTCCTACCGTTTGTCCTTCTAGTGAATCAACTAGATGTCCTACCGTTAGTCTTTCTAGTGAATCAACTAGATGTCCTACCGTTAGTCTTTCTAGTGAATCAACTAGATGTCCTACCGTTTGTCCTTCTAGTGAATCAACTAGATGTCCTACCGTTTGTCTTTCTAGTGAATCAACTAGATGTCCTACCGTTTGTCTTTCTAGTGAATCAACTAGATGTCCTACCGTTTGTCTTTCTAGTGAATCAACTAGATGTCCTACCGTTTGTCTTTCTAGTGAATCAACTAGATGTCCTACCGTTAGTCTTTCTAGTGAATCAACTAGATGTCCTACCGTTTGTCTTCTAGTGAATCAACTAGATGTCCTACCGTTTGTCTTTCTAGTGAATCAACTAGATGTCCTACCGTTTGTCTTTCTAGTGAATCAACTAGATGTCCTACCGTTTGTCTTTCTAGTGAATCTACCGTTAGTCTTTCTAGTGAATCAACTAGATGTCCTACCGTTTGTCCTTCTAGTGAATCAACTAGATGTCCTACCGTTTGTCCTTCTAGTGAATCAACTAGATGTCCTACCGTTTGTCTTTCTAGTGAATCAACTAGATGTCCTACCGTTTGTCTTTCTAGTGAATCAACTAGATGTCCTACCGTTTGTCTTTCTAGTGAATCAACTAGATGTCCTACCGTTTGTCTTTCTAGTGAATCAACTAGATGTCCTACCGTTTGTCTTTCTAGTGAATCAACTAGATGTCCTACCGTTAGTCTTTCTAGTGAATCAACTAGATGTCCTACCGTTTGTCTTTCTAGTGAATCAACTAGATGTCCTACCGTTTGTCCTTCTAGTGAATCAACTAGATGTCCTACCGTTAGTCTTTCTAGTGAATCAACTAGATGTCCTACCGTTTGTCCTTCTAGTGAATCAACTAGATGTCCTACCGTTTGTCCTTCTAGTGAATCAACTAGATGTCCTACCGTTAGTCTTTCTAGTGAATCAACTAGATGTCCTACCGTTAGTCTTTCTAGTGAATCAACTAGATGTCCTACCGTTAGTCTTTCTAGTGAATCAACTAGATGTCCTACCGTTAGTCTTTCTAGTGAATCAACTAGATGTCCTACCGTTTGTCTTTCTAGTGAATCAACTAGATGTCCTACCGTTTGTCTTTCTAGTGAATCAACTAGATGTCCTACCGTTAGTCTTTCTAGTGAATCAACTAGATGTCCTACCGTTTGTCTTTCTAGTGAATCAACTAGATGTCCTACCGTTAGTCTTTCTAGTGAATCAACTAGATGTCCTACCGTTTGTCTTTCTAGTGAATCAACTAGATGTCCTACCGTTTGTCCTTCTAGTGAATCAACTAGATGTCCTACCGTTTGTCTTTCTAGTGAATCAACTAGATGTCCTACCGTTTGTCCTTCTAGTGAATCAACTAGATGTCCTACCGTTTGTCCTTCTAGTGAATCAACTAGATGTCCTACCGTTTGTCTTTCTAGTGAATCAACTAGATGTCCTACCGTTAGTCTTTCTAGTGAATCAACTAGATGTCCTACCGTTTGTCTTTCTAGTGAATCAACTAGATGTCCTACCGTTAGTCTTTCTGGTGAATCAACTAGATGTCCTACCGTTTGTCCTTCTGGTGAATCAACTAGATGTCCTACCGTTTGTCCTTCTAGTGAATCAACTAGATGTCCTACCGTTTGTCTTTCTAGTGAATCAACTAGATGTCCTACCGTTTGTCTTTCTAGTGAATCAACTAGATGTCCTACCGTTTGTCTTTCTAGTGAATCAACTAGATGTCCTACCGTTAGTCTTTCTAGTGAATCAACTAGATGTCCTACCGTTTGTCCTTCTAGTGAATCAACTAGATGTCCTACCGTTTGTCCTTCTAGTGAATCAACTAGATGTCCTTCTAGTGAATCAACTAGATGTCCTACCGTTTGTCTTTCTAGTGAATCAACTAGATGTCCTACCGTTTGTCTTTCTAGTGAATCAACTAGATGTCCTACCGTTAGTCTTTCTAGTGAATCAACTAGATGTCCTACCGTTTGTCTTTCTAGTGAATCAACTAGATGTCCTACCGTTAGTCTTTCTAGTGAATCAACTAGATGTCCTACCGTTTGTCTTTCTAGTGAATCAACTAGATGTCCTACCGTTAGTCTTTCTAGTGAATCAACTAGATGTCCTACCGTTAGTCTTTCTAGTGAATCAACTAGATGTCCTACCGTTAGTCTTTCTAGTGAATCAACTAGATGTCCTACCGTTTGTCTTTCTAGTGAATCAACTAGATGTCCTACCGTTTGTCTTTCTAGTGAATCAACTAGATGTCCTACCGTTTGTCTTTCTAATGAATCAACTAGATGTCCTACCGTTTGTCTTTCTAGTGAATCAACTAGATGTCCTACCGTTAGTCTTTCTAGTGAATCAACTAGATGTCCTACCGTTTGTCTTTCTAATGAATCAACTAGATGTCCTACCGTTAGTCTTTCTAGTGAATCAACTAGATGTCCTACCGTTAGTCTTTCTAGTGAATCAACTAGATGTCCTACCGTTTGTCTTTCTAGTGAATCAACTAGATGTCCTACCGTTTGTCTTTCTAGTGAATCAACTAGATGTCCTACCGTTAGTCTTTCTAGTGAATCAACTAGATGTCCTACCGTTTGTCTTTCTAGTGAATCAACTAGATGTCCTACCGTTTGTCCTTCTAGTGAATCAACTAGATGTCCTACCGTTAGTCTTTCTAGTGAATCAACTAGATGTCCTACCGTTAGTCTTTCTAGTGAATCAACTAGATGTCCTACCGTTTGTCTTTCTAGTGAATCAACTAGATGTCCTACCGTTTGTCTTTCTAGTGAATCAACTAGATGTCCTACCGTTTGTCTTTCTAATGAATCAACTAGATGTCCTACCGTTTGTCTTTCTAGTGAATCAACTAGATGTCCTACCGTTTGTCTTTCTAGTGAATCAACTAGATGTCCTACCGTTTGTCTTTCTAATGAATCAACTAGATGTCCTACCGTTTGTCTTTCTAGTGAATCAACTAGATGTCCTACCGTTAGTCTTTCTAGTGAATCAACTAGATGTCCTACCGTTTGTCTTTCTAGTGAATCAACTAGATGTCCTACCGTTTGTCTTTCTAATGAATCAACTAGATGTCCTACCGTTTGTCTTTCTAGTGAATCAACTAGATGTCCTACCGTTAGTCTTTCTAGTGAATCAACTAGATGTCCTACCGTTTGTCTTTCTAATGAATCAACTAGATGTCCTACCGTTTGTCTTTCTAGTGAATCAACTAGATGTCCTACCGTTAGTCTTTCTAGTGAATCAACTAGATGTCCTACCGTTTGTCTTTCTAGTGAATCAACTAGATGTCCTACCGTTAGTCTTTCTAGAGAATCAACTAGATGTCCTACCGTTTGTCTTTCTAGTGAATCAACTAGATGTCCTACCGTTGGCCTTGAGTGAGGACAGCAGGCATCCCATCATGCTCTTGGCCACGCTGGGGTCGGTGACCTTGGTGTGGATGTCCACCTTGATGAGGGAGGGGAAGTTGGAGAGGAAGGACTCTGGAAGACCTTCCTCCACCTCTTCATGGAAGCTCAGCATCATCTTCTACAAGCAGCACAGAGAGGAGACACACAGACAACTTATTGTCCTGGTAATTTAATGCCCTGATTTGTCATTGAAAATGTCACACAAAAGAAGCAAAAAATAGCTGATCTACTTTTAATTGGAATCCTGATAAGTAACATTGTTAATTTAATTTCAAATGCATTTAGTTTAAATATATGAACTTAAATACAAAAACATTGGACAACATGACAATAAAATTGTAATACTAGTCATAAAGCTACTAATAATAAAGTAGTTAAATAAAATAATATACCAGCACTCCGATATTAAAACTACAGGATGCAGGGACAGCCCATACATCCAAACAGAAAAGTCCTATCTGATTGCGTTAAACGACGTTAAACGATGTTAAACTCACTTTGCAACTCACTTTGCCACTCGATTTGCCATTCAATTTATGCAAACGCATACCCTCTATATAGGGATATATATACACGCGTATATAAGTGGATACACACACAAAAACACAACATGATAACACAGATCATAAAGAGGGGTAAAGTGAGCTCACGTCGGCCTCGGACAGGTCCTTCTCACTGTCTGGTTTCAGGTACTTCTCCTGCATGAAGGGGATCCAGCTCAGCTTGCACTTCTTGATGAAGGGCTTGACGTCGGCGGTGCCCAGAGCGTAGCCGCAGATCCTCTCCTCGTCCTCCAGCACGAAGCCGTAGTCTGGACTCAGAGTCAGGAAGCCTCCCACCAACCTGGGAACATTGTTGATTGAAAATGTTATTAGACAACAATGAGGAACAGTACAAGTAGTCAATACAAAAAAATGAAAATAATTAGTACAGTACAAGTACAGTTAAACAGAAACATGATGCCTAAAAGGAGCATCCCAAATAAGTCCTTTAAAGGGATCCATGGCTAATATGACAAATATGCCTTAATACATTATAATTGTCCTCTTTTTCTTTTTTTCTATACATTTTTTTATCCCACGATTTTTTCAACCCATTTTCACCCAGTGCCAATTGCCTATGTAATCCTGGGCTCTGCTCTCCCTCTGCCGCGCCTGGGGAGACAAAGGACTGACCTCATGCTTCCTTCTATGCATGAGTAGTCCAAGTTGTTTCTTTTCACCTGACAGGGGGGATTTCCCCGGGATGGACGTAGCGCGTGGAAGGAACACTTTATTCCAACCAGTTCCTTTCCCCTCCATCAAGCGCCCCGGCTGGCCAGGGAGAGGCATTATTGAGACCAGGATTACTGCATGTTTTTGTGAGGGTATCAACCCTAGGAGACACGGGGAGAACATGCAAACTCCACACAGAAAGGCCCTATCGCCGACCCCACCTAGGGTGTGGGCGCTGATGATGCGGAGGGAGAAACACGCCCCCAGCACGCACAGCGTCCCCCGGTGGGAATCGAACCCAGGAACTTCTAGCTGTGAGGCGAAGCGCTAACCACTGCGCCACCGTGCCCCTATAATTGTCCTCTTTAACTACAATGGCATAAAACCATGTGTGATCTATCCACATGGAATTTATGGCACGCATGATGTGAAAATAAAAACAAACGTAATACTTCCTATGGTTAATATGAGCATCAAATCCATATTTCAAATGTGTCTTTTTTTTTTGCGCATGCATGCATGCCATGAATTCCATATACAAGGACTGACAGATACAGAGATATCCATATATGGGCATGAAAGGGACAAATGGTAAGACGGAATACATTTCAAGCGGATTGACGTGACGTCAGGGCAACCACACTTGCGATTCCCCGGAACGGCATCTTTCTAGTTATCTTTTGGCTTGGAAGCTGTTTGTTTGTTTGGCGTGCGTGCATGTGTTGGAGTTCGCGCTTGTGTGCAATGTAGGGACGGGACGATATTGCCTGGCTCCAGCCAATAGCCCCGCCCACTCTCTGAGTGGACTGCTTCTCTTGGTCTGGAGTTGGCATATGACGCGCCTCTTTCTGTCGGTGTCTTGGCGCACCAACCGATGACATCAATGCAAGACGGAGGAGGGGTGGGTCTAACTTTTGAAAATCAACAGAAACAGTGGAGGGAGGGGTGGCTCACCAGAGTTCTTAATTGCTCCCTTTGAACTTCAAAAGGGTTGTGAATTGCAGTCATTGATTGAGCCATACAAGTAGGGATGGGTATCGTCTGCGATACTTTTAATGGTATCGATCGCATGGCGTCGATACTATCGGGTATCGGTTCACGTAAAAACGAACGATACCTCGTTTCGATACTTTGGAACGCACCCCTGGCCGGTCGCATCTGTAACAGTTGGGCTACTGAGAGTTTAATGACTGCTTTAGTAGGCTACACTCGTTACTGTGGAAAATAGCCGACAATAGCCTATAATGTTTATTATTATGATGATTATCCAACGTCTATACTCTCCGCTCCGCCACACTGTGTGATCATCATCATCACCGCAGCGGTAGAGCAGTTAAACTTAAATAAAAAGTATCGAAAATGGTATCGAAAAGGGTATCGTATCGATTCCCAGGTATTGAAAAAGGTATCGTAACGATTCAAAGGTGAACGATACCCATGCCTACATACAACTATACAAGTGTCAATAGCTCGTTAGTGATTCTCTCTAATCAATGAAACATCAAAGACAATGCCCTGTTTGATGCCTGTCATAGAGGGGAGGGGGAGGGGGGAATGTTTTGTGTACACAAGTCAAACACAACCCCTCCCACCAGATATCTTGTGATTGGGAATTCCACATTTTAAATCCCCTCCCCTTTGAAATCTCAACACAATGGGACAATGTCAGATTCAAGCTCCAGCGCAGAGTCTGAAATCAGGCTAGGGACGATGTGCAATATTATCGTTTATCGTACAGCCACATTTTATTTGCCGAGCTGCATATCCGGTACCACTTAAAGCCTCTATAACTGGTAAAAGGTACTTATAATATACGTACTTGATACAGTATTTTTTTTCACTCTCTATCAAATGTCTATAGCAGATCTACAAGCTCACATTTTTTTGAGCTTGTAGATCTGCTATTTTTTGGCAAATGCTCCGGACCCAGAATAATGGGTTTTGATTATCGCGATAATATCGTAAATCGCGATTTCATTTGTCACAATAATCGTGATATGACATTTTCATATCGTCCCATCCCTAGTGCAATGTGGGCTTTGTTATTTCTTTCTGTTGCTAGCTGTTGGTAGTTATGGTTGACAGTTCCCACCTGATGTCATGTGGGAGTCCAGACTGCTTCAGGCCATAATGAATAACTGATAACTTGCATAATGTCTTCAAAGTAGGACATAAATCTAAGACATACAGGTCATCAACAGGTATGTTGACTCTTTTGACTATTCTGTGTCCTCCATAGATGATAATACGATCTCCCACCATGCAACAGCACATCCGATACATCCCACAGGGGTCTTTCCCCTTGGGCTCAACCTGCTTCCAGGAAAAGGTCTCTGGACTGAATTTCCACAGATCATTGAAGTTCTGGTTCCAGTTGCTGCCACCAAATATGTACAGCTCTCCATTGTAGGCAAAGGCTGAATGACCACAACGTTCTTCTGGGAGAAGGTGTCCAGTAGGCGTGCTCAGCCAGCAGTTGGTCTCTATGTCAAACACTCTGATGGTGTTGAAGTCCTCCTGGCCTCCAAAGCCACCAAATACAAACATCTTTGTCCCGATGATGGTGGCAGAGTGACATAATGAACCAGCAGGTGGAGGAGTTCCTCTGGTGTTAATTAAAGACCAGACCATTGCGCTGGTGTCCAACGTGTACATGTCATTAGTCCATCCAGTCAGCTTGGTGTATCCTCCAAACACATACATGACCTTCTCCAGGACGCAGGCTGAGTGGAGCCTCCTTGCTTCTGGAATAGACCCAGAAGTATTGGGTTTGAACCAACTGTGGGTGTCGACATCAAAGGAATAAAGCACATTGCATTTAGGATACACTTCTCCCCAGACAATTTCTTCTACCAGCACAGCTCTGTGGCCCCAGCACCCGGGGGGAACCTCAATGGGACTTTGTCCTCTTTCATTTGTCACTGGGGGCAGCTTCCTCCAACGCAAAGACACTGTGTTGAAGATGTGTACTTCAATCTGATCACTGTTGTTCGGGTTGTCGTTGTACCCTCCAAATGAGTACAGTTTGTGTCCGACTACCACTGCAGCGTGGTAAGGGTTAGGTCCTCCTTTCAGATGTATCGTCCAGTGAATCATTTCACACACCAGCACCACTATGAATCAGTTCAACTACTTTACAATAGAGGTCGTCAGAAGGTAGGGGAATTCTCGCTCAAATTTGCTGAATGGCGTTGTGTTGTACAATAAAAACATTTAAAAGGACAATCACATTGGATGTGATGATGATGTTGTTGTGATGTCATTCTTGTATGACATCATTATATGGAATAGCTACTGTAATGCCTTACAGCAAAAACATTATCAGAAATGCGCTGACATCCTTCAAAACTGCCCTGAAAACTCACCTTTCAGGAGTCCAGAGACGGAGGTAGTTAGCACTTCTCCCATAGACAGGCGACAAGTGAGCACCCCCCCCCCCCCTTTACCTTAGCCCCACCCCCACCCCATTGTTTCCCCTATCCTGTGCATATAGTGTTTTTATAACTGCAATGATGAATTTAGATTTTTTTTTGTGAATGAATTTTTGAATGTTTTTCTCTTTTTTTTTTTGTTATTTGTTATGTCCATGAATTGAATACCAAGGACTTCCGACGTAAACAAGACCGTAAAAGGACTTATTTGGGATGTTCCTTTTAGGCAGGATGTTTAACTGTACTTGTCCTGTACTACATTTCTATTGTATTGACTATACTTGTACTGTTCTCCATTTTTGTATGATAACATTTTCAATCAATCAATCAATCAATTCGTAGCATAGCTCCATAGCGGAGCTCGATTAATCAGAATACGTAAATCCGACAGAATAACCAGCTCTAGTAATCCCATTCAGGCCGGGTACACATTTTAGTGTATGGGAGGGGCTTACAGTACATGTACAGTATGTATCAACGTATTTGTTTTTGTAGGCTAATTTCTGATTTGGGCCTAACTATAGGTTAGGCCTAAATGGGTTAAGCGTAAAAGTCAGAATGTAACACATACCGGTCTCCTATGAGGTCTGGGTCCATCTCAGGGAAAGGAACGATGTCCCCCTCCATTCCTTCTGAGTACATCTCTTTGCAGATTTTATAGATCGCACCCTACACACACACACACACACACACACACACACACACACACACACACACACACACACACACACACACACACACACACACACACACACACACACACACACACACACACACACACACACACACACACACACACACACACACACAAGGCATTGGAGGTTGAGATGTGATACAACGCATGCATAATAACCTGCCCTTAAAGCTGCAACCCATAACGTTTGTGAATAAAATGTTCACATTGCCACAGTGTTGGGTAGGGATGGAGCTCGAAACAACAATGATTGTTTTAATGATATTTAATGATAATATGTGTTACTTTTGTCACTGTCATCTTCATAGATACAAGTGACATCTGGCAAGGCCAGATGATAAATGAACTATTGAGCTTCATGTAGTACCCTGTGTCAACCACTAGGTGTCCTACCTGACCACAGGATCTTAATTTATCAATGTAAGAGCAGGAAGACCAACTACCCCCACTTAGGGATAGAGCTCGTTAATTTGTATTGATAATGAGAACCTTATCGATCCTGCTTATTGAGCCGGGCTTTTATCAAGCCCGCTATTGAGCGTTTTCTAATATTTTGTGGAAAGATGTGAGACGACAAATTCGGAACAGAACTGGTATCTTTTTTATTGGCTAGTTTGACTGACTGAGTTTCTGTGAAGATGAAAGTAACACATATTATCATTAAATGGTTTAATATTATGAATAGTACTGTAATAATTTCTTGATCGCCTCTTGTCTTGATTGTTTAAACATGACGTCATGGGCCGCTATGCTCGATAACAAGCTTGATAAGCCCAAAGCTTATTGATACCGGGTACTCAATACATTTGGCCAAACGGGCTTCCTGCATTAGCTCTACAGTCAAAAACGAGTTGCTTACTCCTATGCGCAATGCCCAAAGACAGTGGTTCTCAAACTTTTCAGTCCGTGACCCCCGAAATAATCATATTTTAACTGGTGACACCCGGCACCCTGACGAGCACTAAGAGTTGAGGCATTCTGTATAACACAGTTTCATGGTGAAAATGGCCGATCTACATGCTCACAACGCCTCACGTTGCGAGGCGTTGTGAGCATGTAGATCTGCTATTTTCACAATTTCTGCCTCTAATATTTGACAATTTGGCCATTGTTTAATTTGTTATTTCAGAGGTATTAACAAAATCAATAACCAAAGACAATGCACAGATATTTTTCCAGGACCTTCCAGGACCCTTGATCAATTCCAAAACTTTTCCAGTACTGGATTATTATTTTTTTTTCTAATTTCGAAATATTTCCAGGAATTTCATGACCGTGGGAACTCTGTACAGTTACAGTCGTTTACTCTCTCTCGGATAAAGACGACATATGCGCAACCACTTAAACCCTATAACCATTTTAACACATTTAGGATTGAGGACGTTTCTAAAAACGCCTTCTGAATCCTCACCCGAGTTTTCTTAGAAACTTCAAATATTTATTCATAAATTACAAAAACAATATGTTCTTGTGCATAGGAAAAAGAACAAGAAATCCCCCTCTTGAAAGGGCAAAAACCCCCAAAAGGAGTGTTTTCACTATTTAAAAATAATAAACCTCAACAAATTAAACGTCTCACCTTATCTTTGGGAAAGTATGGCCTCAAGGAGTAGATCTTGGAGGTTGGCATCGAAGGCGGAGGCTGGAAGAAAAGATCGTTTGCCCCGTCGATTGGCAACAATCTCTGTGGGCATCAAAACAAAGGGGTTTAAGTTCCTCTGCTACTGCTGCTTGCTAACGGCCACGGCTGAACTGTCACTGCCTCATAGTCCGTTTGCTGCAGCCGAGCCACCGTCAGACCAACAAGAGCAGGCACAAACCTGTGCTGTAAAACTATAAAGATTTAACTTCTAAAATTCCCAACGTCCCTTGTTGATCTGACAGTGGGAAAAACGGCAGCAAACGTGACATCTTTCTGACTGCTAAACAAGCACACAAACATGACATAAAAAAAATCATATTTTTTTTGTTTTGAAACTAAATAAAAAGCAGCGTTTTTGGTCTGAGCAAGGTTTTACTGGCTAAAGGAGATGCTGCTTCCGTTCCCTCCTTCCTAAGAGGCATGGCAAAGTGTCGCTGCGCTGGGAACAACCTCCTGTTGAGAAAGGTGATGATGCCTGCGCGGGTAGAGAGGACGAAAACTCCAGGAGCAAAAGCCCAAGATGAAGAGTCGTCATTTAGGCTGACGTTAAGTCATGGAATAGAGCAGAGGGTCTTCAACGTTTTTCCACAGAGAAATGAAGCAGGGACCCCCTCCACACATATTGTATAAAATTGTGTCGCAGATTAAAACTTTTTCATAGATAGATTCATAGACTTGTTTGACAGCACCATAATTGTGTATTGTTGCGTTGTATTCACATTAATGTGTATTTTCAGACAGTTAACCACTTAAAAACGTCAAAACTTGTACTTGGTCTGATCTTTCTTTCCCTCTACACCAAACGTCTTTGCTGAAAATAGCCGGTCTACAAGCTCACACAACGCGTTGCGAGCTTGTAGATCGGCTATTTTTGGCTAATGTTCCCCTTAGAAAAGGGATGTTAGGGTTCAAGTCGTGGTTAATGTAAAGGAAAAGTCTATCACCCAAAGATTGGGGGGGGGGGGGGGGTCCCCCCTGTTGAGGACCCCTGGAATAAGAGTATTAACTGCCCCTCTACGAGTGTCATTACACTCCCAGAACGGAGCTTTGACTTGGTAGTTCTAGACAAGAGCGTTTGCTCCTAGAGTTTTCCGCAGGCGAACAACGCTGGCGCTGCTGCGATGCATGTGCGTGCAGAGGGTGAAAGGGGGAGGGGAGAGGGGGGGAAGGGGGGGTGGGGTTATATAATTTTTTGCGCTGTGCTTTTCCTGCAAAGAAATGAAGATGTCATGAAAATAAAAACCTAGCCATGCTTTCGCTTGCCACTGCGCGCGCTAAAGGGAAGAGCAGCATCTCCTTTGGGCAGTCGCTGAAAGAACTTGGTACATTATTTTTTTGGTTTTGACATGTCAAACATTTGGCCTCTTTCTTTGGACCCCAACTCTGAACCCCATTGAAAAACAATCAATCTAATCAGCTCACCTTACAGACAGACCAAACCCTCTCATATTATCGACTCTTTAAACACTGTGTAGATTCAGTGCACTGGGTACCTGGAACTCTCCCGCTAGACCTCCCCTAAAGGCCCAGGGCTCTGCGTCTCGACTAAGGAACTGTGCTGACGACTGACTACGACAGCCTGTGAGGAACAGAGCCAAGCGGACATGGTTACCACAGGACGGGGGGCTCTCGGTCTCTGACACAACGACAGGGATGGTCAAATGGGGAGGGAACAGGAGGGGTAGAGGGGGGCACAGAGGTATCTAACATTATCCAAAGAAATAAGTAACAAATAAATAAAAGGACGTGGTTTGGAAAAGTCATATTACATTAATAAAAAGAAACGCTTTCTGATGAAATGGGGGCTTCAAGCAACTAAAGCTTACGTCTCCGGTTTTACATGGTCCAATTTAGGGGACGGACTCGTCGTAATAATAGTCTTCGAAAGCAAAACACTGTGCCTCTGTGATTTACATCCCCAAACTCTTGTCAAATGAAAATATAACAAAACATGGCCCTCAGGACCTGGCTGTCTCCGTCTAGCAACGGTCCACGACCAAAGATGGCCAAAGAGGATGCCTTCTGAAGTCTGTTCCACCCTTAGGGAAAGCATAAGTATGGCACCAGCTAAACCGGGCAAGTGGCTTAAAGCCTAGAGAGTCCAGAATAATTCCCATGTCATGATAAGCCAGACAAAGAGAAATCAACTGCACCTATAATAATTCAGAGTAAGCTTCAGCTGCCATCACCCCTCTGACCTCTGACCTGACCCTGCACCTCCTCGTCTGAAGTCACATTGTCATCCTATCTGCCTCGCCACATGACCGGGGAGGAAGAGTTATCGAACTAAGAGGATCCCCTAACACCCCCCCCCCCCCCCCCACCCCACATGGGTGACATCTCAACGTACTATTCCAGAGACATGATCATCGAGACAGACCAGGGCAGGAAAGAAATGGCGTGTCTTTAGTGACTACACAATGCACACGTAGCTTTCTGCCATCCAAGAACCTTATTGAAAGAGCTCAACAAGCTGCACAACATTGGCTTATCATGATTCTAGACAGTGAAAGGAGCCATGTCTCCGTCTATGTTTGAACCTTCTGCTGATGATAAGGGAGCCCTAGTCATGTGACTAGACACATACATGCCAGCGCAGCGCGCAGGGTGCTCGAGCACCCATCGTCAACACACATCACCCTCACCTCTGTCTGACGAGATGGCACAGTAACAGCGCCACAGGTGCACCCAACGAGAAGGAAGTCAAAACTTGCTTTGAGTTTCCCTCAGCGACCCCCATAATATGAGACTGAATGATGCATAAGAGACTTAAAGGGGAGACCACCCATTTTCAATATTGAACTATGTCATTAATATACCTTAGAGGAGTTGTGTGGAAATAAAAAAAAAAGTTCCCCCTCTTCTGTGTTGTCTAGAACTGGAGGATTGATTTTGGGGTTTGTATTGTAAAGTACAATGTGTGATGTCATCAAGTTGTAATTTGCAATACAAACCCCAAAATCAATCCTCCAGTTCTAGGCAACACAGAACGGGGGGGAACTTTTTTTTTATTTCCACACTCCTCTAAGGTATATTAACTCATTGAATGCCATTTCAAGATGGCCCCCAAGTACCAGACTGCCACTATCCTAGATTTCTAGTGCACGGATCAATTTTTAGTGCACGGATCGTGCACGCCCATGCACCATATATGTATCATATGTGTAGTACTTTTTAACAGCTTTCAAACAAAAAAATCCGCTTGGAAATCCGTTTAGGCATTCATGAGTTACAAGCCTTCAAAGTCAGACAAAACAGCCATTTTTGACATTTTGAAAGATGTGTTTGTTTGTTATGGGGCTACACATGCAATTTCACAATTGCGATCATGCCTAATACATTTGAGGCATTTTTAGAATTTTTTTTATAAAAAACATTTTTGAAAAAAAAAAAAAAAACTCGGGAAACTCGGGCTCTGGCAGCCTGGGACTACTGTAATAACTCGGGAAACTCGGGCCTTGGCAGTCAATGAGTTAATGACATAGTTAAATATTGAAAATGGGTGGTCTTCCTCTTTAAGCAATTGAACCCCAGGGCTCCGATGCTCTGCCCTTTAACCCATTTAGACCTGAGGCCGATTCTGAAAACGCCTTCTAAAACCTACCCTAAGGTTTCTGAAAACCTTCAATTTCTTATTCCAAAAATGTAAAATAAATTATGTTGCTATATGTATAGCAAATACTGATGTGACACAGACGTAGCAGCCGGCCTTAAGGGTAATACAACGTATAGGTAGCAGCAGGTCTAAATGGGTTAAAACCAAATCTCTTCACTGACAATCAGCCAATGTA
Organism: Nannobrachium achirus; assembly: GCF_963921795.1. Taxonomy (NCBI): domain Eukaryota; kingdom Metazoa; phylum Chordata; class Actinopteri; order Myctophiformes; family Myctophidae; genus Nannobrachium; species Nannobrachium achirus. Next base: position 6,167,806 of record NC_137833.1, on the reverse strand, counting down.
CAAACTCAGTCAACACATCGGCTATTCATGCCAAATGTTCAGGACAGGGTTTTAACCCAAATCACTGACTGGAGTCTGTAATTGAAGTGTTATTTTAGTTCACCTATTTTTGACATGAAGCTGTGTGAAATACTTGCCATTAAAATAGTGGTTACAAATGTATTAATTCATTACCAGAGTCCCGTGGTCAGAGTTCTGGTCAGTTTTAGATGAATATAAAGTAGTTCCGGTGATTTGGCAGGGGCCCATGGCTCAATCATTAAAAATAGATGAATCCACAAAACTAGCGTCATTTGTATTGTTGACCTATTTCTACCAAATATAGACCAACTTTCGTTCAACTTTGACCCCTCTGTCACATGGTACTATTTTTTGTGTCCAGTATCACTACGCCGCTGCAACATATTTCCTCAAAAAAGGTGCTTTGCAGGCAGCTGATCAGAACGAAACCTCGCTCTATATGGTAGAAATAGGCCAACAATACAAATGACGCTAGTTTTGTGGATTAATCTATTTTCAATGATTAGGACACGCCAAATGGCCCCCACCCCATTGGAACTACTTAATATTCACTAGAAACTGACCAGAACTCTGACCACGGGACTCTGGTAATAATCTATTAATACATTTTAAACCACTGTTTTAATGGCAAGTATTTCACACAGCTTTATGTCAAAAATAGGTGAACTAACACTTTAAGACTTGAAAACGGTCAGTGTTTCACAGCGTTGGCTCCAATTGCTCGGCCATCAATACTAAACAGGTTGGAAGCACATAGACTTGTTACTGTACGGGTCAAACTAATCCCAGAGTTACGTTTTAAAGTCAAGGTGTGAATTCCCTTGAGTAGGTGCACCAAGGCTGCACTGAGCCATCTCTAATAGCCCTACTGGTAGAAACAAAACAACAAGTAAGAGGCGAGCTGCCAGAGAGAGAAAGATTTGGGAGTTAACGCTTTAACACTGAGCTAAAATCGCTGCGCGAAATGTGACTTCATCCGAGGGCTGCTTCCTTTTCACTTCTAATCAATCTTTTATATACATATTTTTTTATATGGATCATTCTGACATAAGGAAAACAAACAAAAAAAGAACATGAACAACAAACAACAATCAGATGACACATCTGCACTAAGCATAATTATTATCAGCCATTATCGTCGATCCAAAAAGCGGTAGAAACGCGTATACTGTGAGGATCCTTCCATCTGTACACATAGTGAAGGGAGAAAACAATAGACAATTATTATTAGTAAGTATTCTCAGCACAAACAAAACCAGGGGAGGTACGATTGACTGAGTGCCGGCTGCAAAGCATTCAACAGCTAACATGTTAATACTAGTACGTACGGGTTCGAATGCAGACACAGGAAAGTGTCATTTTTGTAGTAATATAATTAGGGATGGAGCTCGAAACCCGAGCCTGTGACAAACCCGATGACTACCTGGTATCAATAAGCTTTGGGCTTATCAAACCTGTTATCGAGCATATAGCGGCCCATGACGCCATGTTTAAACAATCAAGACAACAGTTGGTCAAGAATTTAGTACAGTACTATTCCTTGTATAAAGCCATTTAACACTTATTGCACACTAATGAAAGGTTGTTTTAATGATATTTAATGATAATATATTTTACTTTTCTCATCTTCATCATACATAGATGGTGGTCAGCCACGAACTCTCAGTCACAACAACTGGCCAATAATAAAAGATACCAGTTCTTTTCAGAATTTGTCGTCTCACATCTTTCCACTAAATATTAGAAAACGCTCAACAGTGGGCCGGATAAAAGCCCGGCTCGATAAGCAGGATCGATAAGGTGCTCATTATCAATAAATAAATACAAATTAACAAGCTCCATCCCTAAACATTATGAGCTCTGCTGTCCTGTTGCTGGTGAGAGCCGTTCATACGATCATTTGCATACCAGAGGTATTGAGTTTTGTTTTGAACGACGTGGGGTTTTTATTCCAGTGTGGGCCTGCTTGCTGCCTGCTGTGTTCCTGCAGGTTCAGAGTCCTCAGCTGTAGCAGCTTTTTATAGCCTGGACGTCAGACAGAAACCTGTGAATGGAACTGGGTTACAGGGCCATGCTGGTGCCTGGACACTCCCATCAAAGCTACACTCCGTTAAAAAGGTGGAGTCATCGAGACCCAATGACATTCAAGTTGTATCACGGCGCTCCCGTTGCATTTTGTGAACGAATGTAAGAGAGAGAGAGAGAGAGAGAGAGAGAGAGAGAGAGAGAGAGAGAGAGAGAGAGAGGGTTCCCACACATCTTTACCAATTAATTTCCAAAACTTTTCCAGAATATTTAACCCGATTTCCAGGACTATATAACAATAATTCAGCTCAATAACGAGTCGCTAACTCCTATGTGAAATGCCCAAAGACAGGCAGTGTATGCCAGTGGTTCTCAACCTCAGGCCGTGACCCCCGAAATAATCATATTTGAACTGGGGACCCCGGCACCCTGACGAGCACTAAGAGTTGAGAAATTTTGTATAACACGGTTTTATTGTGAAAATAGCCGATCTACATGCTCACAACGCCTCGCAACGCGAGGCGTTGTGAGCATGTAGATCTGCTATTTTCACAATTTCTGCCTCTAACATTTGACAATTTGGCCAATGTTGAATTTGTCATTTCAGAGGTATTAACAAAATCAATAACCAAAGACAATGCATAGCTATTTTTTCCAGGACCTTCCAGGACTAGGGATGGACATCGGTATCGGCCAATATCAAAAATCGGCAGGTATTATATCAAACCGGCCGAATCGGTGATCGGCAGGTCACTGACATAAAACCGGTTTTATGCCAATTGTGTCTATGGCACTGCACAGCATGATGCTCTGGTCCTGTGACTAAAGTAAACATTAGCAAGTAGCAGCCAGTCTACTTAGTGGCAGCCTACAGAATACAGATGGTGCTGATTACTGATTAATGTAAGGATATATTCCATAATCCTGTGTCAATGTCGTCTCCAAAAAGAAGGAGAAAAAAAAACAGACAGTCATATTAGACTGGATATTGTCTGTGTTTTTGGATATTGTACTATTGTGATTGATTTGGCATTAGTGTTCTTCTAGCTTGGTACTCAAATTGAAGTATGTCGTGTAGGCCTACTTGGCCTGAAAAAAGGGTGTTTGAGCAACCCTATTTTCTAGTTCTTAGCTAAAGAAATCGGTATCGGAAAAATCGGTTTTGGCAGGTCAGACCTTCATAAAACCGGAGGATCGGTATCGGCCAAGAATTTTGCAATCGGTCCATCTCTATCCAGGACCCTTGATCAATTCCAAAACTTTTCCAGTACTGGAAAAATATTTTTCGAATTTCAAAATATTTCCAGGAATTTCATGACTGTGGGAACCATGGAGAGAGAGAGACAGAGAGAAGGCAGAGGTAAGGTAGAAAAGGAGCTAGAAAGAGATAATGCTGACAGATTAGGCTTGTTTCATACCAAGTGAGTCAACCGTGATACACTTTGAGCAGATTATTCAGAGAGGTTTTCTATACTTTTGGGCTCCTCTTCATTCTTACAAGGCAGAGAGGATGCTGCCGAAATACAGTAAAATTAATATGGGTTCATCTGTGCAAGAAACAGCTGAACGGGAAGGAGCCATCCAACGCGTCCTTTCATTTTCCAAAATGTTCTCAAGAGTGTTTTTTTTGGAGATGTTGTCGTCCACCAGAATGGCCTTTCCACAGTCACCTTGCTGTCCAAGCTCGCGTGCGCGCTAGGGCATGGGGGAGGTGGTTTAGGGAGGGGGTCCCCCAGTGCCCATCCCCACAGATAAAGAGAGATGGAAGCAAGAGTGTCTGGGGTGGGGAATGCAACTGAACACACAGCAAGCAGCAGGGACCCCTGCTGGATGAACAAAGTCACCACAAGAAAGATCCCAGTTCTTCTGGTACAACAACAAGCCAAATGGAGAGGCTTGTCATGGGCTTAGCTGCAGTGGTGCTCAACCTGTGGCTCCGGACCCTCCAAGGGGATCCCCAAATTATTTTGGGGGGGGTCCCCAGATGTAAAGCTAAAATGTTAACATTGTTTTCTCACTCAACAGTAAACAGACCAACTTACAGTATAAGTGTATAAAGGGTATCTGCACATTTCTAAAGTGACAATTTAAGGACTTTAAATGCTGTTTTAGTACCTCTGATCAAACATTAGCACGTCTTGTCAAATATTAGAGGCTGAAATTGTGAAAATAGCAGATCTACATGCTCACAACGCCGTTGTGAGCATGTAGATCTGCTATTTTCACAGTGGAATAGATCGAGTCAAACTAAAATGTAATGCCAACTCCTACAATTCCAAGTGCTTGTGCAGGGTGGTGGTGGTGGGGGGCGGGGGGTGCCCAGTTAAAACATGATTATTTTGGGGGGTCGCGGCCTGAACAGGTTGAGAACCCCTTGGCTTAGCGTACGGTCGGTCCTAGCAGTGCAGGCGGCATTCAGTCAGACACATTAAACCATTACACACAATCGTGTAGAAAAAAGCACAAAAGAGCAATACAAAAATAATCAAAACTACTACGATGCAATGCAACATGTGTTGTGTGGCCCGAGTTGGTCTGACGTGATCGTTAATGAAGGCGATAAGCTCAAACTACAGCAGTAAAGATTCTCAGTGGATTTGCGGTCAAACAACGAGCGCTACCATCTGTTATGCCGATTGTGCAGACTGTGTTTATGATTATATATGTGCGTGACTAAAACTACGAAGCACTAGCCTGGAAGATAATATTCCTACGTTTGAAAATTGGTCACCGAATGCTATTTCTGTGTATTTAGCCGCTTAAAAAGCCCCAAAATCGGGGGCCGATACTTGCGTTGTTGGATTTGGTCAGGCAAAAAGCTACTTTGTGGGGTTCGTGGATCCCCGGGCGGTCTGGTCATACGCACCGAGCCACTGGACAAAAGACTTGACCATGGAGATGATGCTCTTGATGTCCCAGATGTAGGTGTAGAGGTCGTACAGGATGGTGCGGTTGGCAGAGTTGGAGAGGCGCGTGAACATCTGGATCACGGAGCAGCACATCTCCTCGAACTGCTCCGCCCGAGCTCGCCACTCCGCTACCTGCGGCGGAAAAGACAAAAAAAAAAAAAATGTTGGAAGAAAAAGATCCATAGGGCACGCCAGGTCACACCACACTTATTCTACATGAGGGCGGATTCTGTATTTTATATTCACAACCAAATAGGAATCAATAACTTTTTATTTTTACCATATGAAAAGTGCCCAACCCTAACCATGGATACCCTCTCTTCCAAATAATGCGCCACCCAATGGGCCGTATTGGAAGTACACCTCCACCATTAGGTAGCAGCTGAACATTAACAGTTTTACTGCCAGATGTTTTATTTATTTATTGGGTCTTTTGCCAGCAAAAAGCAGCTTACCTTTGCGATGTTATAGCAGATAGATAGACGTTTTCTTTCTTTTTTCTTTTTTTGATTGTGCAACATGCACTTTGGCGGACCTGGCAGCAGAGGGCGGCGTCATGCAAGAATGAATGTGAATTTGGCCGTTCTGAGTTGCCATCCATTGAGACCAGTCACTCGCCACAAAGCCACAGGGCCAGAGAAATCAACAAGGAAGTGAATTGGTCTCCGTCGATGTTAACGCATAATGGATTTTTTAGAGCATCATTGCGGCAGATGTGTTCACTGTATATGGCGGCGCGACCCCTCATCAGCTTACGGACATCAACAAGGTAAACGAACGAACGGCCGTATTGGCGACGAGCGACGTTCAGAATTGGGGCGAACGGTAACGTCCGTAGCAGTAAAACAGTTAACCACTTTCAACCTGGCGTCCCTGTTTATAATAGGCAAAGGTTTACAAAATAAAAAGCAGATTGACGAGCTCTTAAAGGAATAGTTCACCCCCAAAATGACATTTTTTCTATTGATTACTCACGCCATGGAGACTTGAGTTCAATAATATTTTTTCGTATTTGTCGCATTCTTAACTCATACAGTGCCATCCGGCCACAAGGGGCGCTAGAGTGCCAGACATTTCTCCATAGACCTTCTTTATAGCTTTCGTCGACCCTCTCCCAACTGGCTTGTGTTTTCACTCCAGTCAATGCTATGGGTGACGGGAGGAGGAAGCTAGCTGACACGTAGCCAAAATGCTAACCCATTTAGAAGCCCGATCTAAAGCTATTTCAGCCGCAAAAAACTTTCTCTTTGGGTCTGGGAACACAATCCGGAGAAAATCCTGTCTAAAGATGTGATTTATTATTGGAGTGGGCGGCGCGATGCGGCCGTTAGCGCGAATACGGCCCGTGGATGGCCGAGTCTAAGTCCCGGGCATGGATGGACGTCTAGACCGGGGCTTCGTTGAGGCCTCCGATTAAATAATTCATTTTATTAAATATCCCGGACATGTTCGGGATAGGCACCCTGGAATACGTCCCGGTACCGGTACCGAGGTTTTTTTTGGGGGGCTCTAAACTTTATTTTAAACCATTTTCAATGGAATAAATCGTCGGAGCATCTAGCGTCTCTCGTTGGTGAGCGCTGGGCGAGCCGGGACCACCCACGTTGCTCCAAGCAGCTCGGGGTAAGTAAAATAGCAAATAAAAAATTGTTTTTGATCCCGAATATCCCGAACATGTTCGGGATAGGCACTTAAAGGGTTAAGACAAAAAATTGATTATAGTAAATTTACCCCCATTGATTTCAGGATGGAGACCCGAATGTCTGCCTTAGAAAATGATTCTCCATTGGGTCTCTTTATGCTGTGTGTGTGTGTTCCTTCAGCCGGGTTAGCTTAGCACAAGCTAACGCTTAGTGACTACTCCTTTCCGCGTTTTGAGCTTGTAGATCAGCGATTTTCGCTTCTTGTCATACACTGTGATTTTTGCAAAGACACTTATTATTTACGACGCTAATTTCGTTGACTAAAACTATGACAAAAATGTCGGTCGACTACCTTTTTTCACTGGCGAAAAATAAAAATAAAAGCTAAGCTACGATGACTAAAACTAAGACTACAAAGATCACTAAAACTAAAATGGAATTTTATTCAAAAAACATCCAAGAACGTCAAGATTTGCTGTTAACCCATTTAGGCCTAGAATTATTGAATGCTTTAACCAGTGAAAAATAGCAGATATACAAGCTCACAGCGCGAGCTTGTAGATCTGCTATTTTTGAAAAAGTCGTGAAAATGTGTGCAAAATCTTTGAAAATATGTATTTTCAAAGCGAACGTTTGTAACTCAAATTTTGCTTCTGGGTGGTCCCTGGAACTAGATATTTTGAAATGGGGGTCCGTGGCCAAATAAATATCATTTTGGGGGCCCTTCACATGAAAAGGTTTGAGAACCACTGACATAGTAGTCTCTCAAGAACAGACTAACTGAGCTCCAGTTGAGTGAAAAGGACCTTTTCTTTGACGATGGCTGGCCAGATTGCTGACATAGAAACATGGGTTTTTTTCCAAAAATCTTAGAAGGATTCAAAAGAGACTTATAGAATCGGGTCAAAATTCAAATTTTCACGATTTTTCAAAAATAGCAGATCTACAAGCTCGCAGCGCGGTGTATATCTGCTATTTTTTTTATATTTAAAGCATAAAATATTGCGTCATAATGTGTTCAGGCCTAAATGGGTTAAAGATGAACACTGGATGCATACGGTACCTTCTCCGGTTCCTTGCCCTTGCAGTTGACGCTGACGCTGCTGCTGTTGGCTCGGAGCCAGTTGAACTCCTTGAGCATCTGGACGGCCTTGGGCCCGTGCTCGTAGGGCAGGTAGAACAGCTCGGCCAGCAGTGTCAGGTCCTCCAGGGTGAGGGGCTCCGTGGTGAACAGGGGCTTCTCGTCCGGCCCCGGCACGAACGGCTCCTGGGGGAGAAAGCGGGAGAAACCAGCCACAAACATCTAGCCGGGAGATGTTCCGCCGCTTGCGTCAGTCAGGACAGCGAAATAAAGGGTTGTTCACGAATGAACTGGCGTACATTATTTTTGCTTTGAATGAACAATTTCTGTTTAACTTTTAAGCTTTGTAAACTAAAAAAATCAAAGCCTATTGTTACTGAAATATACAGATCAATCTAAAGAAATTAGAATATTGTTTCTCTATTATAAATCCTAGTTTTGTGTGGTTTCGTGTAATATTGTAATTTTTTGAAATATGGACTTTTGATATTCATGACATGCCATAAAAATTCAAAATCTAAACAAAGAAGGTTTGGAATAATTCACTGCATATGCTGTGCAATGTATCTAGAACATGTGAAAGTTTCAAAAAAGATATGAAAGTTTCAAGAAAATATTCTTTTTTATATTTTTGTAGATTGATCTGTACTATAGCCAGTGAAAATAGCTGATCCACAAGCTTGCGACACGTTGCACTGTGGCGCGTCGTGAATTTGGAGATCGGCTATTAGGCCTATATACACACAAACGTCAGTAAAGCGTACCTGTTTGAGCTCCTCTTCGGTCTGCATGGGGGCCACGTCGCTGCCAGAGTCCTCCTGGATGGAGTCCTCAGGGGACTTGGACTCCTCCTTGTCCGTGGTGTCCATGGGCCGGGGGGCCACGGCCTGCTGGACCTCCGCCTCCGGGTCGGCCTTCTCCACCACCATCTCCATGGGCTCCTCGTCAGAGTCCTTCTTCTCAACCTCGCTCTGGGAAGAGGAGAACATGATGACACAAGTTGAAAACATTCACGTGAAGATCTTCAGTTTACAGTTTTTAGGCATTTAGCAGACGCTCTTAATCCAGAGCGATTTACAATAAGCAAGGTAATACATCAATACATCAATAGCATAGAAATATCAATCTAGAAAAAAATAACATCGGTAGACAAAGCACCTAATCAGTAAAAAAAAGTTTATATAAAACCGAAAAAGAATGCTATCTAGCTTTCATGTATTTTTTTTTTTACTATAATTTTTATCCCACAATTTTGCAACCCATTTTCACCCAGTGCCAATTGCCTATGTAATCCTGGGCTCTGCTCTCCCTCTGCCGCGCCTGGGGAGACAACGGACTAACCTCATGCTTCCTTCAGTGCATGGGTAGTCCTGATGACGCGGAGGGAGAAACACGCCCCCAGCACCCACAGCGTCCCCCGGCGGGAATCGAACCCAGGACCTTCTAGCTGTGAGGCGAAGCGCTAACCACTGCACCACCGTGCCCCCGATCTAGCTTTCATGTATGGTCATGCTATGGGCTTAGGTGGAGTCTGAAGAGGTGAGACTTCAGTCCATGGTGGAAGCTAGGGAGTGAGTCTGTCATTCTAAGAGCGACGGGGAGTTTATTCCACAGTTTGGGGGCCAGGAGGGCGAATTGTCTAGGACGAGTGGATTTTTGTCCTGGGGTTTTGGGGATTCCAGATGAATCCTCATGTTCTCAAATCAGAAGATATCATACGAATGACAGTCCTGTTCATAAGTTCTATTTATTATACACCTTGTTTGTAAATGTCGTTTGTGCCATTTTGTTCTCAAAGTAGGGTCCGGGGGAACCCATTGGGGTCACAATCACTTTTAAACATGTTATCCATTTATATGTTGGCTATTCAAACACTAGCAGATGTACAAGATCACAGCGCGTAACTCGTGCCGTGCATGGCTCTGGGTCTATACGTACCTCTTGGTGTCTCTTGGCCATGGGGTGGTTGTCTGGGTGTAAACGTACCTCTTGGTGTCTCTTGGCCATAGGGTGGTTGTCTGGGTCTAAACGTACCTCTTGGTGTCTCTTGGCCATAGGGTGGTTGTCTGGGTCTAAACGTACCTCTTGGTGTCTCTTGGCCATGGGGTGGTTGTCTGGGTGTAAACGTACCTCTTGGTGTCTCTTGGCCATAGGGTGGTTGTCTGGGTCTAAACGTACCTCTTGGTGTCTCTTGGCCATAGGGTGGTTGTCTGGGTCTAAACGTACCTCTTGGTGTCTCTTGGCCATAGGGTGGTTGTCTGGGTCTATACGTACCTCTTGGTGTCTCTTGGCCATGGGGTGGTTGTCTGGGTCTATACGTACCTCTTGGTGTCTCTTGGCCATGGGGTGGTTGTCTGGGTCTATACGTACCTCTTGGTGTCTCTTGGCCATAGGGTGGTTGTCTGGGTGTAAACGTACCTCTTGGTGTCTCTTGGCCATAGGGTGGTTGTCTGGGTCTAAACGTACCTCTTGGTGTCTCTTGGTCATAGGGTGGTTGTCTGGGTCTAAACGTACCTCTTGGTGTCTCTTGGCCATAGGGTGGTTGTCTGGGTCTAAACGTACCTCTTGGTGTCTCTTGGCCATAGGGTGGTTGTCTGGGTCTAAACGTACCTCTTGGTGTCTCTTGGCCATAGGGTGGTTGTCTGGGTCTAAACGTACCTCTTGGTGTCTCTTGGCCATAGGGTGGTTGTCTGGGTCTAAACGTACCTCTTGGTGTCTCTTGGCCATAGGGTGGTTGTCTGGGTCTAAACGTACCTCTTGGTGTCTCTTGGTCATAGGGTGGTTGTCTGGGTCTAAACGTACCTCTTGGTGTCTCTTGGCCATAGGGTGGTTGTCTGGGTCTAAACGTACCTCTTGGTGTCTCTTGGCCATAGGGTGGTTGTCTGGGTCTAAACGTACCTCTTGGTGTCTCTTGGCCATAGGGTGGTTGTCTGGGTCTAAACGTACCTCTTGGTGTCTCTTGGCCATGGGGTGGTTGTCTGGGTCTATACGTACCTCTTGGTGTCTCTTGGCCATGGGGTGGTTGTCTGGGTCTAAACGTACCTCTTGGTGTCTCTTGGCCATGGGGTGGTTGTGTGGGTCTAAACGTACCTCTTGGTGTCTCTTGGCCATGGGGTGGTTGTCTGGGTCTAAACGTACCTCTTGGTGTCTCTTGGCCATGGGGTGGTTGTGTGGGTCTAAACGTACCTCTTGGTGTCTCTTGGCCATGGGGTGGTTGTCTGGGTCTAAACGTACCTCTTGGTGTCTCTTGGCCATGGGGTGGTTGTGTGGGTCTAAACGTACCTCTTGGTGTCTCTTGGCCATGGGGTGGTTGTCTGGGTCTAAACGTACCTCTTGGTGTCTCTTGGCCATAGGGTGGTTGTGTGGGTCTAAACGTACCTCTTGGTGTCTCTTGGCCATAGGGTGGTTGTCTGGGTCTAAACGTACCTCTTGGTGTCTCTTGGCCATGGGGTGGTTGTGTGGGTCTAAACGTACCTCTTGGTGTCTCTTGGCCATGGGGTGGTTGTCTGGGTCTAAACGTACCTCTTGGTGTCTCTTGGCCATAGGGTGGTTGTCTGGGTGTAAACGTACCTCTTGGTGTCTCTTGGCCATAGGGTGGTTGTCTGGGTGTAAACGTACCTCTTGGTGTCTCTTGGCCATAGGGTGGTTGTCTGGGTGTAAACGTACCTCTTGGTGTCTCTTGGCCATAGGGTGGTTGTCTGGGTCTAAACGTACCTCTTGGTGTCTCTTGGCCATGGGGTGGTTGTCTGGGTCGGGGGCAGCAGACATGATTGGCTGCTGGAAGGCCCCGGTGACGGTGGTGGCGCTGCAGAGAGGAGGGCCACTCTGCGATGACGTGTCCACTGCAGAGGTCTTGGCAATGCTGTGAGGCACCTGTCGGCCTGAAGGAGAAGAAAAGCAGTGTTGATTTAGACAGCAAATTCCGGACGCTTCTTATCACCTGATGGGGGGGTAGTTTCCCCCGGTTGGACGTAGCTCGTGGAAGGAACACGCTATTTCAACTGGTTCTTTTCCCCTCCATCAGGCACCCCGGCTGGCCGGGGGGAGGCAGTATAGAGACCGGGATTACTGCATGTTTTCGTGAGGGTATCTATCTACCCTAGGGGACACAGGGAGAACATGCAAACTCCACACAGAAAAGGCCCTATCGCCAACCTCACCTAGGATGTGGGCCCCCGGCGGGAATCGAACCCAGGACATTCTATCTGTGTTCTATCTGTGAGGCGACAGCAATACCGCCTGCGCCCTAAAATGTATTTTGGCGGGCCTTGGTAGTGTCGTAATGGCTGATTTTACACTCGGTTGCATGCTGATGCGGATTTTAGTTCTACTGGATCTCTTCTCCACTAGTCCCCCCCTAACATTTTAGTCTATTTTTTTTTTTTGTTGTCAAAATTGTCAATATATTTTGTCTCAGTTTTAGTCATCATAGCTTAGTTTATATTTAGTTTTAGGCAACAAAATTGGCTGAAGACAAGCATAGCCTGCCTAACACGATGTTGCGTCATCGCTCTCTCATCTCAGCATAACAGAAAGGATAGCTGTAGGCTATTCAAGAAGAAACACATGTAAAGCCAAACTAAAGCAAGAGCTATGTGAACACAGCAGAAGCAACAGGTGGCACAGAATGTGGAACCACAGCTGTGTGGAAAGTAATAAACCTGACTTACTGTTAGGCCTGTCACAATAATAGTAATCTCAAATATTTGACATAATCGCAATAACTTTGTCATAATCGTCATTATTGTTTCCATGTTGAAAGAGGTTCGTATATTTTCAAAAATAGTGGAAATAGACAATCTACAAGCTCACAACGTGTCCCGATGCAATGTGAGCTTGTAGATCGGCTATTTCGATGTTCCTTTTTAAGTATAAAGTTGTCAAAATGTCAGTAATTTCTTTGTATGTTTAGGTTATGTGTCATATCTGCCATGTGCAACTTCAAAGCCTAAAAGCCAAAAGGAAATGTAATTGTCAACGACAAAAACACAATTAAATCGTTAATCGCAATTATTTGAGTGACAATTAATCGTAAAATGTCATAACAGTGACAGCTCTAACTTACTGTTGTACTGGTGGGGCAGACAGAACTCCCCCAGCCACTCGGTCAGAGCCAGCTTCAGGGCCAGCTGGGGGCTGTAGTGCATGTCCGTCTCCAGCTCCTCGTCACTGCCTTCGTTCTCCAGCTTGATCTGGATGGACACCGTGCTGTCCTCTCCGTCCGCTGGGCCAAGACAACAAGAGAAGAGAAGAGAAGAGGTCAGGAAGATATGGAGAGAGATGCAGCCCTTTACTGCTATACCACATGATCTATGTGAGCCTAATTATTGGTGCGGTGACCATTACTTTATCCACTTCAAGATGGTAACCCAGTGATGTCATTACGTGCGCATCCCACATCAAAAACTCATTCAAGTCACCCAGGGACTCATTCATGTCATGGTCCTGGGGTCCCGGGGATGCGCCTCCATTGGAGTCCATGTTAAATTAATTTACCGCGTTGCGGTAAAAGAAAAAAAAAAAGAAATTCCACAGACACCACCATTGTTCATGGGTGAAAGCATACTACTTTACCCTACGTTAACAAATAAAATCCACATAGAAAGTCTTAAACAGGCAATAGAAACGTCAATGTTTTGATTCCACCGACGTCCGACGCCATTTTGCACGCGTACACTTTATATTGAGGACTCATAAAACTTTTCTGGGACCCATTTGAATTACCACCTGTGGGTCCCGGGACCCATTACATTGAAAACCTAGTAACATCACTGGTAACCACATGAACCCTAGTCTTGCGTAGCCAGACAAACTATTTCACTATCTCCGAATGCAATATAAAGTCAGGAACTACACCTCCTGAAATCCGAGTAGCGGAAGCTGGCATTTCCGTTCACGAAAATATATTTTAAAATGTCATTTCTGCTAAGCAGCAAGCTATGTATGCTTAGATGATTTTGATTTATATTAGGATAAATTTTGCAAAACGATGGGATCCGCTTTATCGCTTAACCCCCGGCTCCACTGCGAGTGTCGCGTCAACCTCAACTCTGGAAACGCTCCCTTTTTAATCAATGAAGGGTGCTCCACTGCCGAGGTCAACGTCCGACGCCAAATTCGCCCCGGTTAATTTTTTGACGCCGTCACAACACAACACTCCCGGTGGAGCCCAAGCCTTACTCATGATCACAGCTTCCGTTCTCCAGACGGTATGACAGCGCGAATTGCGCGAATATGACAGCGTGAATTGGATATTCGTTAGACCAACCCCCACCCCCTGCGCTCATTGGAGAAGCCGCAATTTTGGATCGGTAAACTGCAGATTCGTTTACTCAACACCAGACCAGACCAGAGAAACAGTCCACTCTGAGAGTGGGCGTTTCTACGGGCTGGAACCAGGCTACAATGTCTCTAGAATATATGAAGGTTTCAAGAAATATATCTGAACGTTTCAAGAATATTTACTTTTATAAAATATTCTAATTTTCTATGAATGATCTGCATATAAGGTTTAAGAGGTTCAATTCACAGGTTTAAGAGCTTTTTCATCGTCGTACTCACTCATAACCACGTCCTTGCGCACTCCGTTCATGTTGGACTTGTACCAGGTGGCCAGAGTGTGGATGGCCACGAAGTTGGTCTCGAACTCGCAGTTGGGGTTGGTGAGGACCCCCTTCAGCCGGGGGATGAGCTCCGTGGAGCGGCCCTTGTAGGGGCCCAGGAACAGCCTCTTCTGGTCGTAGTCGTTGGCATGGATGTTGTCCCAGATCACCGGCGCTCTGCGGATGATCCTGGTCACCTCCTCGATGGACTCCACCGTGATGTCGTTGGACACCACCTTTGGACCTGGGGAGGAGTTATTAGATTAATATGCATCATCTGACCACGGTGGTTCTCAACCTCTTCAGGCCGCGACCCCCAAAATAATCATATTTTAACTGGGGACCCCCCCCACCCTGACGAGCACTAAGAGTTGAGGCATTACATTTTGTATAACATGGTTCTATCGTGAAAATAGCAGATCTACATGCTCACAACGCCTTGCGTTGGCCACTATATTTTTGACAATTTGGCCAATGTTTAACTTGTCATTTTAGAGGTATTAAAAAGTCCTTAAATTGTCACTTTTTTTTTGCTATTTTTGAATTGGAATCCTGAAAAGTTACATTTTCATTATGTTACATTCAACATAAAAAGACATGTAATTTTTTTTTAAATACTTGTCATTAAGCTGCGTCATCTTTGCTCTTTTGGAATTGTAACAGCTGAAATCAATAATATATCACTATTCCAATATTAACCAGCAGGCCGCATTAAGTGAAGGTGGCCCCTGGGGTGCCAGTTGCCCATGTATGCTCTATACACTTAAAACTTTATGTTGGTTTGTTTACTGTTGAGTGAGGAGACAACGTTGCACATTAAGCTAATCATCTGGGGACCCCCCCCATAGAGTTGTATGCATCCTGGGGATGCTTAGTTTAATGAGTCCTTTATTAAAAACATGAGTCAGGGACTCAGGATGCAGGGCTAGTAGCTTCACTGTAAGAAGATTAATGCGTTCCGTCTCAGTCAGCATTATGACGCTGCTCTAACTGAATTCCACAGTGTGATCCTCAGACTCACCGGTCCATAACACCTCCACTCCAGGCAGCAGCTTCTCCCCCACGGTGTGGAGGTAGGGCGACTGGGCCACGTTGGGGTAGCAGAACGTTCCACAGTACTCTGCATGTCAGGCAAAAAGGGAATACATTATTATTTAGTTTTAGGGCAAGGGGTCTTCAACGTTTTCAGGCCAAGGACCCCTTAGTTGAGAGAGACAGATGAAGCAGGGACCCCCACAACCTTTTCACAGATTCCATATAGTTTCATCGTTTGACAGCACAATCATCAGTGTATGTTGGATTCACGTCAATTTGTGTTTTCAGATATTTAACCACTTGAACCGTCAATACTTAAAGGATTACTTCACCACTTTTCAGCCTATGTTCATATAATAGGTCCTCACTAATGTTCATAATAAAATAGCAAAAAAAAAAAACTACTCTGTCCAAGTCTCTTAGGAGAGCTGTGTGAAGTTCAGAAATCCATAGTCTTGTGACATCATCAATGGGGAATCCAAGCTAATAGAAAAGGCAGGCTTTCTATTCCTGAAAAGTTGCAATGTTAAAGGGGAAGCTATTGTTCTCACGATAATAAAAATCTAAAATATATTTTCAAAAATATTGTTTAAAAAAAAAGATCTGTCAAACGATGATGTCACAAGACTATGGATTTCTGAACTTCACACAGCTCTCCTAAGAGACTTGGACTGAGTAGAATTTTTGTTTTGCAATTTTATTATGAACATTAGTGAGGACCTATTATATGAAGATGGGTTGAAAAGTGGCAAAGTCCTCCTTTAATAAACTTGACCTTTCACTCGGTAGTGCTCTTTTTTCCCCTCTACACCAAACCTCTTTGCCGAAAATAGCCGATCTACAAGCTCACAACGCCTCGAGGCGTTGTGAGCTTGTAGATCTGATATTTTTGTCTAACGTTCTCCAAATATGGACGTTAGGGTTCAAGTGGTTAATATAAAAAAGGAGAAAAAAAAGTTTCTATCTCACAAAGATTTGGAGGACCCCCTGTAGTAATTCTGAGGACCCCTTAGGGGTCCCGGACCCCCTGTTGAAGACCCCTGTTTTAGGGTTCAGGCCCAGCGTTGATTTGGTCCACAAAAACTGTTTCTCAAACTTTTACATTTTGATTTTAAGGTCTCCCCTTAACTCTGACAGGGTACAAATGGAACCAAATCCAAGGTCCCTGGAATCCACTTTGAGAACCACTGGACTAAAACTTTGTCAAATACCTTTTTTCATTGACGAAAACTAAATAAAAACTAAGCACTGATGACTAAAACTAAGACTGAATATATTGACACTTTCGTCAACAAATATAAACTAGACTCAAATGTTAGGGAGGGCCAAGTGGAGAAGAGATCCAGTAGAACTAAAAGACAAGACATTTCTTGTTTGGTTGCGCTCGGGTGTTGCACTCTGAAAATAGTTTATCTACAAGATAATTATTATCTACAAGCTCACAACGCATTGTGAGCTTGTAGATAACTGCTATTTATAGCTTGCAACTAGTGTAAAATCTGACATTACGATGCCATCGAGGCCCGCCAAAAAAAAACATTTTAGTCTACTAAATCAACTGTAGAATTAGTCGACTAAAATCTTATGTATATTTGGTCGACTAAAACTAAAAACCTTTCAGATGACTAAAATATGACTAAAAGACAGTTTTATTCAAAAGACCATGACTAAAACTCAATCAAAATTTGCTGTCAAAATCAACACTGTTCAGGCCAAACTAGGGCTGTCACGATTATGACATTTTACATGACGATTAATTGTCACTCAAATAATTGCGATTAACGATTTAATTGTGTTTTTGTTGTTGACAATTACATTTCTGACATATTTGACAACTTCATACTTAAAAAAATAACATTGATAGTGGAAATAGCCGATCTACAAGCTCACACCGCGTCACAACGAGATCTGCTATTTCCACTATTTTTTTTTTTACTTAAAAAAAATATATGAACATTTTTCAACATCGAAACGATTATGACGATTATGAAAAATAATCGCGATTATGTCAAATATTTGCGATTAGACGGTTATGTAATAATTGTGACAGCCCTAGGCCAAACGCTTAAGCCATTTAGAACGGGTACACATTTTGTGTTTCATTATTTTATGCTTTAACTATTGAAAAATAGCAGATCTACAAGCTCACAGCGCGGCACCGAGTGCCGCGCTGTGAGCTTGTAGATCTGCTATTTTGGAAAAATCGTGAAAATTTGAATTTAGACCTGATTCTATAAGTGTCTTTTGAATCCTTTTTGAAAACCCTATGTTTCTATGTCAGCAATCTGGCCAGCCATCGTCAAAGAAAAGGTCCTTTTCACTCAACTGGAGCTCAGTTAGTCTGTTCTTGAGAGACCGCTATGTCTGTGGTTCTCAAACCTTTTCATGTGAAGGACCCCCAAAATGATATTTATTTGGCCACGGACCCCGATCTCAAAATATCTAGTTCCAGGGACCCCCCAGAAGCAAAATTACAAAGTTACAAACGTTCACTTTGAAAATACATATATTCCAAGATTTGCACGACATTTTCACGACTTTTTAAAAAAAATAGCAGATCTACAAGCTCGCAGCGCGGCACTCGGTGCCGCGCTGTGAGCTTGTATATCTGCTATTTTTCACTGGTTAAAGCATTCAATAATTCTAGGCTAAACGCTTGAAGATCTGTAATAAGCACAGCCGAGGGCAGTGAGGTTCATACCTGTGGGACAGAAGAGGAAGTTGGGAGGTTCTCCCAGGTACTGGAAGATGTCGTTAGTGAGGGACACCTGGGCGTGGGCGAAGGAGCTGAACACCTCCCTGTCGGCCGGGCACATGTTGTGGTCGATGTCGTCGAACAATAAGGCAAATGACTTGCAGCCAAACTGAGAAACCTGAGAGAGAGAGACAAACGGGAGGTTGAGGATAAAGTAAATGGCAATAACAGAATTCCAATTTGCAATTTAGGCATTTAGCAAACTTGACATTTCACTCCTTAGTCTGCTGTTATTCCCCTCTACGCCAAACGTTTTTTGCTGCAAGGCGTTGTGAGCTTGTAGATCTGCTATGTTTGGCTAAAGTTCTCAGGATATGGACACTAGGATTCAAGTGGATAATATAAAAAAAAGGAGAAAAAGGTTTCTATCACACAAAGATTTGGAAGACCCCCTGTAGTAACTCTGAGGACCCCTAAGGGGTCCCGGACCCCCCGTTAACTGGCTATCTAAATTACATATCCTTTGCATAACCCTGTATTGTCATCAAGGCTAGGGTCAGTGCTATGTGGTAATCTGAAGAAGTGAGTCTTCAGACGATGGCGGAAGCTAGAGAGTGAGTCTGCAGTTCTAATTGCAATGGGGAGTTCATTCCACAGTTTGGGGAGCCAGGAGGAGGGAGAAGAGTCTGGGACGAGTGGAGCGTTGTCCTGGGTGTTTAATGAAGGTTCTGTCAGCTTCCCTGTGTTGGCTGATCTGAGCTATGTGTTAAATTACATATTTTTGAGCGGTGGTAAACCACTCCATAGAGTGGCTGTGCGTGTGTCTGTAGCCTTTTTCCTCAGCGTTTTGCCATAGCAAAACGTGTGTGTGTAGCATAGCCTGTTGTACATCCTAGACTCAAATCCTAGTCTGAAGACGTTATGCAAGCACGACCACTGCTCACTTCACATTGGGTGTGATTTTTATGATTATCATAAAATGCGGTCTTGCCTGGTCAAGTTTCCTCTTAAGGGTAGAAACCTCCTTCTGGTTAGAGAAGGTGATGTCCAGGCCTGGGGAGATGGCGTAGATGAACTCTATCCCATACTCCTTGGCGGCGGTGATTAGAGTCATGAGTTGCTCTAAAGACAGTTGAACAGATCAAATCAGTTATTGGAACTGCAGTTATAGCAGAGAATGACAGTGAAATCAAACAAATACAAAACGAAAACCGTTGCTTTAAAATGTGGTTGACTTTAAGACTCAAATAAGAAGAGAGAATCACCTGCTTCTTCGACCGAGTACAATTCTCTCCAGAACATTCTGTGTTTGTAATCGTCTTTAGGAGCATAAAGATATGTGTTCAGCCCCCATTTCTGTTGCCTGTGAGAAGAAAAAAAGGTGTCCAATGTCGATATAAAGCAGAGAAATCACCTGAGAGTCACTGTGGTGCAGTCAGTGTAATACAGGAAAAAGCACACGGTCACCATACCTTCTGAATAACTCCTTCCGCTGTTCCATCGTCCATGGCCGACCATAAAAGCCTGCGTCAAAACAAACAAAAGCGTCAATACAGTCTCTCTAGAGTCTGCTGACATTCATCAGTTGTCTGTTACCACTGGCCCTGTCTGGGGTATAATAAACTGGGCCCACTGGTCACACCTGCCCCAGAGTGTAAACTATTGCTTCTGGCTACTTGCCCCTGGGGTATTACTATTAACTGGAGCTGCTGGCCATTTGCCCCTGGGAATAAACTGAAACTGGGACTGCTGGACAGGACACTTGGGGGTGTAAACTGGGACTAACTGGCCACTTACTGTACTAGACTTACAGTCTAATAGGCCTGGACAAGGGGGCACAGCACTGCTGAAGAAGAAAGCTCCTCTCTGATATTCATATCCAAAACCGTTCGTTTTGCATTTATCATTTTTTTAAATGATTTAAACTAGTGAAAACAGCCGATCTACAAGCACACAACGCCTCGCACCGCGAGGCATTGTGTGCTTGTAGATCTGCTGTTTTCACTACTTTTGTTGCGTCGGCCTTGTCTGATGAAGCAGGGCTTTACTTCGCGGGAAAACGTACACATTTGAAACTTTGAGATACAAGGTTTTGGCCTGACAGTGACGATATAAAACATGGATTTTTATAATAATGATGATGAACAGTCCTATTGATTTGACGATTTAATTATTACTAATAAGGATTTACAGTACATTAATTCATTGAAGGATTTAATTAATGATTAACAAACACTGCTATCTCTCTCTCTCTCTCTCTCTCTATCTATCTATATATATATATTTTACATTAATTGCCTTTCATATCAGGTTCAGATTTACTCTCATCGCCATCTTCAAATAATAACCCACCTGTGACCTACTACCAAAAGCCACAAAGAGATTAATATTTGTTAACGGACCACTGACTGCGCCAGACAGTGATAGTGTCACACTGCAGTGTCTTTGTGCTGCCCACAGGAACAGATAGATCTACAAGCTGTCAACGTGTCTGACGTGTCGACAGCTTGCAGATCTGTTCTTGTATTATCGGCAATAAGCTCCACCTCCTCCAACAACAACAACAACAACAACAACACAAGTGTAGATTTGGATTTGATTGATTGAATACTTATTAAATAGCGTATATTGAATAGCAGTTTGCATAGTAAAAGCACATGCCAGTGCAATTCAGATAACAAAGTCCACTTATACAGTGGTTCTCAACCTGTGGGTCGGAGCCCCTAGGGGGGTCCCCAAATGATACTGTGGGGTACCAAGATGATTACATGTCTACTCTAAAGTGACAATTAAAGGACTTTTAAGACATTTTTAATACCTCTAAAATTAAAAATGTACAGGCAGAAATTGTGAAAATAGCCGACATGCTTGAGCATGTAGATCGGCTATTTTCACGATGGAACCGTGTTATACAAAATGTAATGCCTCAACTCTTAGTGCTCTTAGGTTTGATTTTTGATTGATTGAAGACTTTATTAGAAGTTTGCATAGGAAAAGGTACAGTTTCGTGACGGTACAGTTCACTGGTACAAGGTCTACTAAAAGGAGATCCTAGAAAAGACTAAGCTTATTTCCATAGGAAACCATTGAAGTATCTCATATAACAAATGAAAAAAAAGGGGAAACATTTTTTTTTTAAATAAAATAAAAATCACACTTGTGTGAACTGAGCGGTGGAGGCTGCGTGTGTGTGTGTGTGTGTGTGTGTGTGTGTGTGTGTGTGTGTGTGTGTGTGTGTGTGTGTGTGAATGTGAGTGTGAGTGTGCCTGGCCTGAACAACAGCGCCCCTCCCTTAACATGTGTGGTCAGAAAAGGTATTGCAGGCTACATACAGACTCAGGCTACATACAGACACACATACATACATACATACACGGTCGGCTACACACACGGCCACGCTATGGAGACGGTGTGACCACCGCTCAAAAACATACAGTAGGTAAATACAAAGAAGGGTCAGGGGAGGGTAGGGCTGGGCTATGTTTGTTTTTACCAGTTGCGCGGATGGCTGCTGCCTGTAAGTGGTTTTTCGGGGGGGGGGTCCCCAGTTAAAATATAATTGTTGGGGGTCCCCAGTTAAAATATTTTTGGGGGTCCCCAGTTAAAATATGATAATTTTGGGGGGGTTCCCACTTACAATATATTATTTTGGGTGATCCCCAGTTAGAATATGATCATTTTTGGGTGATCCCCAGTTAAAATATGATCATTTTTGGGTGGTCCCCAGTTAAAATATGATCATTTTGGGGGGTCGCAGCCTGAAAAGGTGGAGAGCCACTGCACTACTCCATGATAAATTGAATTATGTTCTCCTACCTTCCACCACTCCGCTGATGAAGGGCCTGTGCTGGCCGCTGATGGAGGTGTCATGATGCACCTCCCTCCCCTCCAGCGCGGAGCCCTGGAGCCCCGGGGCTCCTCCGGGTCCCCCTCCGTCCTCCTCCTCCAGCACGCAGCAAGCCTCGGGCACCGAGCAGGGTCCCTGCTCCACCTCCACCTGCTGCTGCTGCTGCTGCCCGGAGGATGGGGACTCCGCCACAGACTTGTCCTTCTGGACCATTGTTCTTGGTGTTGTCGTTATCTATAGAGATCCAAAACGAACCAACCCAAGCAGCGGAGATAAAGTGACACCGAACGGGCTTTGAACGTTGGAGGGTTTGTTTGATTCCGAGCACAGCCCCACCCGACCCGCCGCAGCTCAGCACTCAGCAGGAGGCCATTATAGAGGTGGAATTAATCCGCGGCGTCACTGTCTGGCCTGTTTTCTATGCTTTCTATCGTATGTTAGCGATTGTTATTACAACAGTTATTGCTGTTGAAAGACCGCCGCGCAGCGCGCTAGTGGTTCGGTGTCTCCTGTTAGCGCAGGTCGGTGCATAAAGCGGTGGTTTGGATGTGTTTTCTCTCCTCTGCGCTGTGGAGGTTTCCTTCTTCCTTTTTCCTTTTTCTGCTTCTAGTCGGTTCTTCCTGTTTACACCCAGTGCGCATGCGCACATGACCGGCTAGAACCGGTCCGATCTGGATCTGAGTGACATGAAAACAGCGCCAAGATGTTCACCTTGGAGAAGAGATGCGACACCTTTTTAGCCCTGAGACATCACATGACGGTCCGTCATGGGTCCGGGTTCACACGATTTTGGGCAGAGCGACTTATTTCGCCCTTTACAGCTACACAAACATTCAGAATTCACAAACAAAGGGCTTAATAAATTCTTACATGTGTCCAAATACGGTACGGTTTACTATAATTACCCGTATCCTCCGTGTTCTTTTACAAGAAGCCTTTTTATCTGATCGTTTTCGGTTATTCCTTGTATTTCCCCACGCGCACCAACCCCATCTATACGCGCTGAGATGTGGGCGTGGCCTTGCAAAAATCGCTCCGCAAATACATGGGAAACACATAAAACGATCTGATAAAAAGGCTTCTTATTAAAAGAATACGGAGGATACGGGTAATTATAGTAAGCCGTACCGTATTTAGACACGTGTGACACTTTATCAAGCACTTTGTTTGTGAAAGCTGGATGTTTGTGTCGTTGTAAGGGGCGAAATAATTTGCTCCGACCAGAACCATGCAACCCGGTGCCATGACGGAGTCATGTTTCAGGGCTACGATACTTTCACTCCTTTTACACACTTTCACACTGACTGGCCTCCACGTGTTGTGTTTTTTCTTTTCTTTTTTAATTATTAAATAAAGAAAAATACATATCACTTGAAATTATGCTACAAACTGCAGACCTACCCGTTTTGAGTTTGTAGTACAAAGTTTGTACTACAAACTCAAAACGGGTTGCAGTTCATGCCGTGTGACTGTGAGCTTGTCGGCTGTCGGCTATTCTCAATTAAATTGCCATAGTAAAGATAGTCCTACATTTAAATAGGGTGACCGACCAGACGTCCCGTTTTACCCGGGACAGTCCCGTTTTCAAGCTGCGTGTCCCGGTGTCCCGACAAATATATCTAAAACACTAATATGTCACTGCAAAATTGTCCCGGTTTTCGCCAGAATTAAAATAATAGTATCTGTTCTCAGTGGTTGCATAGACATTTATCATGTTCTTTTCATGAAAACATGCTCACCTAACCAACCAGAAAAAAGGAACAAAATTATTGTGTGTCTGAATTCAAGCTGAGGCTGTTTGTCAATCACTCGCTGCCTGTTTGCAACCCTGCGGTGCGTGTGTGCGCGTGCACGAACGTTAGAGAATGGGCACGCGCGTGCGCGGTAACGTGCGCATTGCTTTTAGGGTCCCAGTTTTAGGCAACAGTGTTTTGCGTCCCGGTTTGAGTGGCTGGAAATATGGTCACCCTACATTTAAATCATGTAGCATACAAATACACTCCTCACTATTTGACTGGAGCAAATTAAACCACTTTTGACATATTTTATAAATAATACAAAAAATACATTTAATTGTTTATGAGTCTGTTAACAGGGGGTATATTAATCATGTTGGCTTTTTGAGAAGAGAGAAAGACATTGATATCTAAACCATAACAGGCAGTTAATAAATAACTTTAACTGTCACACTGTCCTCAGATGCCCCTCATGCTAAACCACTAGGGCTGTGTTGAGCATCTCTTATTGTACATCTCTGCCCATATTAGGAATGGCAGTGGAACCTGAGCCGCCATGGTTCCAGCACAGTTCAAATGGAAGGAGGTTCTTCTCATTCATAAATTATGTCCGTGAGCCCTCTGTCTGTGTGCCAGCACAATCATATGGGGAAATAACCCTCTTATCTCTATAAACTTTATAGAAATAAGATTTCCCCTTTATAGTATACTATAAAGGGTTCCTGCGCAAATAAGCCATAAACCTTACTAGATTCTCCTTTTAGTTGACCGTGTACCAGTGAACTGAACTGTCATGAAACTGTACCTTTGCCTATGCAACCTTCTAATAAAGTCTTCAATCAATCAATCAATCAGGCCTAGGCCTACAATACTTTATATTTACGGTGGTTCTCAACCTGTGGGTTGGGACCCCCAGGGGTGTCCCCTAATGATTTTGGGGGGTCCCCAGATGATCAACTTGATGTGCAACATTGTTTTCTCTAACAGTAAACAATAAACCAACATAAAGTTTAAGTGTATAGAGGGTATCTGCACATTTCTAAAGTGACAATTAATAAGGACTTTTAAATACCTCTAAATTGACAAATTAAACACTGGACAAATATAAGAGGCAGAAATTGTGAAAGTAGCTGATCTACATCTACATGCTCAAATATGATTATTTTGGGGGTCGCGTCCGGAAAAGGTTGAGAACCACTGTTTTAGTTGACCGTGTACCAGTGAACTGTACTGTCAAGAAGCTGTACCTTTTCCTATGCAACCTTTTAATAAAGTCTTCAATCAATCAATCAATCAATCAATCAATCAATCAATCAATCAGGCCTCCAATACTTTATAATACAACCAGCGCAGGCCCTGGCTGTCCACAGCTGGGGGCCCTCAGCGGGTGTAGGCAACTCAGATTTAAGATTCCCCCAACTCTAATTTTTAAGACCAATTTATCAATAAGTTAACAAATAAGTGGTCAATGACTGCAATTACCGGTACTCAGATTTAGGATAAATCTGGTCCACATATATAGGCCAAAAATAGAGTTCACCATAATGGTTGAAAACAATACATATTTGGCATATATTTTAAATGCAAAAACACAATAAAATAAAATAGACCTAGGCCTATATATCAGTTATGCAACATAAGTTACACCGGGCGGCAGTGGCTCAGGGGGAGATAAACCGTCATTAGAACACAGAGGGTTCCCAGTTCAATACCGGGTTCCCCCCAAAGTTAGTGTGGAAGAGTCCTTGAGCAAGACTCTGAAGTCTGAACCCCTATAGTTGCTCCCAGTGAGCAGGTTGGTGCCTTGCATGGTTTCCTCTGCCATCGGTGTATGAATGTGTGTGTGAATGGGTGAATGTAATCCACAATCTCTGTAAAGCGCCTTGGATAAAGGCGCTATATGAATTAATGCACCATTTACACCCACCGTAAGGTTTTTAAAGGCTGTGTTTATAGGCTAGTCTTCGTCCAAAACACTTTACAATGTGCATCATTGTCTGTACTTGCACATAAAATTATTTATATTCTCAACCCATGCACCTACAGTATGTAGGCTATAATCGACATCGTCGTTTCTCCATTTATTTTTGTTAATGCAAAACATATGGGAGTTTGTACAATATGTTTTTAATCACCCAGTCTTCTACGTTAACTTGTAATTTAAAGCAGCATTATCTATGCAACTTTCCTCTTCTAGCCCGGATTAGGACCCCGTTTCCTGCGCAAGTGCTGAAATTTTTACCATTGAGCTAATAGAGCCGGCCTAGGGGGGAATCTTTTCTTGACTAGCAGGTCAAGTCATCGGGTCCTGTGTCTAGTCTAGGTGAGACAAACTTTGACACGATCCATGTCTCAATTGGGGCTGTTAAGTATGACATCATTTTGTAGGCAGAGGAGAATTTCTGCCCCCAGTTTCCATGAATCTTTTTACTACTTTTACTATTTACACATTTTTCTTCTCTTTGTTGTTGAAAGGAAAGTGTTAGAATTATACTTTAGTCTTATTTTTGTCTCGGATCTGTTGAAATAGCGAGGGACAGAAAATGCTCTGGGGGCAGAGTTCTCCTCTGCCTACAAAATGATGTCACGGCTTAAAAGCCCGAAGAGCAGGGAGAGAAACATGTAAATACAACCGTGCCAATTGTAGAAGTTATATTGTATTAACGTACTCTACCACATTTTATTCATTTAACACAAAGTTCATGAACTACACTACACAAGTATGGCTGTCTCCACTCTCAGACCACGGAACCTTTTCAGAAAGGTCCGGTTCAACTACAAAATGACGCCACTGGCAACTTCTGAAAAGCATTTCCCCGAATAGAGGGTATAATACAGTATCTGGCTTAAAGTCCTGTTTGCAATTTGGTGTTAGGGGAGTTTCTCACCTGAACTGAGTCAGTGGGTCCCTAGACATGAAAAATCACAGAGGTGCTCGTCCGCCATAGTGCCAGGAATGGCGCAATGGCCAAATCAAATATGGCTGCCATCGGCTATGATGAAAATCCAACTTTTCTGTTTCTGCGTGTATATGCACATGTAATACCTCTATTTGGACTAATTGTGGTGTGGGGAATTCATTTCTGATATTGTTTTGACCATTTTGGGCGATTTGGACCTCAAAAGGTCATGGTCAAGGTCATTTTGCTATTCCGAAGACCGTGGGCCATAACTTGGCCATTGTTAGGAGTAAAAACAGGTGCAGTAGGTCTAAATCAACTAATGCTGACATGTATAATTCATTTCTGACATTGTTTTGACCATTAAGGATCATCTTGTCTTTGAAATATCAATGTCAATGCCATTTTCTAAAAACGATTTTGTTCATTACTTGCACTTTTATAGTATTTTTTGTAAGTTTGTTACTATTTTATAGTAAGTTTGTTTTGTTTATAACAAAAGACATACTAGTGGGAAATACAACAAGTAAACATCCACATTTAACTTTAAAGGGGGGTTTTAAATGGGTGTTTAAATGAGCAAATAAGACTATTTACGAATAAAAGTGACAAATAAAATCACACAACAAAAGCACACACAAAATTAAATAACAATTTCCAAAGTGCACCATATTGGGATTGTGTGCATCCAAGTTAGTATGATGTGTTTTTACAGGATGTATTCAGCAAGGCAGCCATATCCTCGAGAGTCGAAGTGTTCCTTGCATCCGTCCATGTTCCATTGGTTCTAGTCTTTCCTCAGGTTCCTTGGCTGTTGCAAGCAGGTGGCAAGACATGCACTAGAAAGGTGCCTTGTTGGTCTCAGGCAGCAGTTGTAATTCTCTGCTACCAATGCTGTCTTGTTCTGTCAAGGTCTTTGCCTCTCCAAAGTTTGTTAGATATTGTATTCGGTCAGAAGCCATAGCTGCATGCTTAGTCCCCACCTGGCCCATGCAGTCATGTCCAGTTTCCAAGGCATATGTCCCCTGATCACTGTCTTGGCTAGTGGTGCTCCAAGATGAGAGACTGCTTGATGCTGTAGAAGCATGTGCCGCTGCACACCTAGTGCCATACTGCTACCAGATCTACTTAATCCCCAGTGCTTGGAAGTATCACTACGACAACTCTCTGGGGTCCTCTCATAATCCTGGCGACCCATTATTCCCTCCATTAGGTTAGGGTTATGGGTAGGTTTAGTTATAATAGGGCCAGTTGACTCCACATGTACCAGCAGCTTGGTGACAGCCTCCTCAATCTAGTTCAATCTTTGGGATCTCTTCACCTCCAGCCCCTTTTGCAGGGAGCCACTCATCATCATCAGAGATAACAGAGTCGATAGACGCACCCATCCCTCATCAACTTTACACATTCTGGGTGTCTGAGGTGAACAAACAGCTCTCCAGCTGTGTGTTCGGAATATGGTGGCCATTCAAGCTTGTGGCGATGTAGGAAGAACGGCTGCCTTGGAATCTGAAGGTTCCAGGGTCGATTTATGTCTCCTCCTGCTTATTTGTCGAAGTGTGCTTAAGCAAGACACTGAACCCCTAACTGCTCCCGATGAGCACCTTGCATGGTTTCTTGGTGTGAATGTATGTGTGAATGTGTGTGTTAATGGGTGAATGTGAAATACATTGTACAGCGCTTTGGAGAAGAGCGCTATATACTGTAAATGCAGTCCATTTACCATTATCAGCTCTGTTGTCTCTGTTGATGATGTCGCTAGTGGAGAAGAGATCCCAGACATCTTGAATAGGATTAAGGAGGCTGACACCTGGTGCATGTACAGCCTCCATTATAACTAAGCCTATCCCTAACCTTCACTAACCTAATGGTCAGAATAATGGGATGTCGGAACTATGAGCGGACCCCAGAGAGTTGTTGTCTCCTTCACATTACTGCTATACTACACCCCATATTTCCAAGCACTGGGGATGAAGGAGATCTGGCAGCAGTATGGCACTGGTGAGACTCACTTGCACTGCATCAAGCAGTCTCATCTTGGAGCACCACTAGCCAAGACAGTGATCAAGGCACATATGCCTTGGAGACAGGAGATGACTGCATGGGCCAGGTGAGGATTAAACATGTAGTTATGGCTTCTGACCGAGTACAATGTCTAACAAACTTTGGAGAGGCAAAGACCTTGACAGAACAAGACACAGTATTGGTAGCAGAGAAGTACAACTGCTGAGACCAACAAGGCACCTTTCTAGCGCATTTCTTGCCACCTGCTTGAACAGCCAAGGAACCTGAGGAAAGACTAGAACCAATGGAACATGGAACAGGGCATGACATAAAGGCTTGTCCTGTTGTCCGGGACAAGTGCCCATACTATGGAGTGGAGGGAGCAAGGGGGGTCATTAGCCGTCCTTTTGTTATTATTTCAATGTATGAAATTTTTATCCGGACAAGTGACTTTTGTCTCCGGACAAGTGAATGGGAAATATACTTGTCCAAAGGACAACTGCCTCAAAAAGTCAATGTCAAGCTCTGATGGATGGAAGGAGCACTTTGACTTTAGTACACTCCTGCCATGTCTGAAGCAAGACACTCGACACTGATGGAGTTCTGTGCATCATATTTTGCCATGGAACAATGCCAAATCAATCCTGTAAAAACACCTCATACTAACTTGCATGCACACAATCCCAATATGGTGCACTTTGAGGGAAATTGTTATTTAATTGTGTGTGTGATTTTGTTGTGTAATTTTATTTGTCACTTTTATTCGTAAATAGTCTTATTTGCTCATTTAAACACCCATTTTAAACCCCAATTTAAAGTTAAATGTGGATGCTTACTTGTTGTATTTCTCACTAGTATGTCTTTTGTTATAAACAAAACAAACTTACTATAAAATAGTAACAAACTTACACAAAATACTATAAAAGTGCAAGTAATGAACAAAATCGTTTTTGAAAAATGGCACTGACATTGATATTTCAAAGACAAGATGATCCTTAATGGTCAAAACAATGTCAGAAATGAATTATACATGTCAGCATTAGTTGATTTAGACCTACTGCACCTGTTTTTACTCCTAACAATGGCCAAGTTATGGCCCACGGTCTTCGGAATAGCAAAATGACCTTGACCATGACCTTTTGAGGTCCAAATCGCCCAAAATGGTCAAAACAATATCAGAAATGAATTCCCCACACCACAATTAGTCCAAATAGAGGTATTACATGTGCATATACACCCAGAAACAGAAAAGTTGGATTTTCATCATAGCCGATGGCAGCCATATTTGATTTGGCCATTGCGCCATTCCTGGCACTATGGCGGACGAGCACCTCTGTGATTCTTAATGTCTAGGGACCCACTGACTCAGTTCAGGTGAGAAACTCCCCTAACACCAAATTGCAAACAGGACTTTAAGGCAGATACTGGACTAGTATGCAAGTCCACCCGCCCCCACTCATCTAGACTGAGTGGCAAAACATTGAGCAGCATGGAGCATTGGAGTTTGGAAGTGCTAGTTGCAAATCACGCAACGGCCCGGCATACCACCAGTTTCTAAATTGCACATAATGCAGGAGGCAGCAGGATGTTGTGTTGTTGAAAACGAGTGCTTCCAAACTCTGACACTTGGAAAAATAAAAATCTGCACAGAATGTCTTGACAGAAAGTAGCTCATAACATACCTAAGGTGGATTTTTATGAAACAAAAACTTTGCAGATAGAAAGAGGATAATTCAAGCTTTCAGTACAGCCACAATGTTGGTGAGTTTAACTTTGTTTAATACAATCAGATAGGGCTTTACTGTTTGGATGTATGGGCTGTCAATGGCAGAAATGAGTTTTTTCTTCCAGCAACAGTGATGTCAGGCGCATAACCTCTATTAAGAGTTCAGAAAGCTGCACGCCGTAAAGTCGGAACTCTCAGACAAAAGGTTTGGTGGTCGGAGACAGTATGGACAGGCCTTTAGTAGTCTTTCTCAAAGACGGACACAAAAAAGGACCCAGGATTGGAATCGGGAACTACCGGTTCAATTACAGATGAGGAGTGGGTTATTCCATGCTGCCTGAAACTTGGATGAATTGAATACCCAGGACCATAATGGAAACGTTTTGTGTTATCCTTTTAACGATCATTGTAAAAATGTTACCACTGTACGGTTTAAATACTCAATTAAAACAAGAAAAAACACATCAATGTGTACAATCGTACATAAAGAACGAGAATCACAATCCACTCCAAGTATTGGTTTTTATTAAGGTCTGTCGTACATTTTTCATCAATGTATTACACCTTCTCCCAATCATAACTGAAAGCCATTCAACTTTTTTTTTTTTTTTTAAAGTTTTAGACATTTTCAAGTCTAATCATACATTTTAAATAAACTCCCTCTTAAAAAAAATTCTATGGTTTATTCCATTTAGATTTATTCTATTTCTTGTTTTCTTTTTTTTACTCTTTTACTCTTTTCATACAAATCTTCACTTCAATAGAAGGTGTTAGCTTGCAGAAATAAAATTTCAACACAAATAAAATAAAATGAAAAAAACAAACAAACGGGTAAACGCAAAAGGCAGCGTTAGGGGTTGAGGCGCCGAGTTGGCCAGCGGTTCTGAGGTAAGTGTGTTTCCTCTTCGTGTTCTGGTGGAGCGGAGGCCGTCGTTACCTCTTCAGACTCTTCTGGGCTTGCTTCAATAAAGTGTCAAAGTCTAGTGCACTGAAGTTGGCCTTCTTCGCCGGCGCCGGGTCGTATTCTCTGTTAGAATCTGTAACAAAGAGAGAGAGAGAGAGAGAGGGGAAGACGGATGTCAGCGACGTCAGGAACAATGTCCATGTTCACGTTAGGGCATTAACGAAAAAGTCGACAAGTCGACTTCATTACACAAGTCGACTCCCACCAGAGAAACTCGAACTTGGAAAAAAAAAAAACTTTCTATTGTGAAAATAGCAGATCTACATGCTCAACGCCTCGCATCGGCATGTAGATCTGCTATTTTCACAATTTCTGCCTCTATATATTTGACAATTTGAACAATGTTTAATTTGCCATTTTAGAGGTATTAAAAAGTCCTTAAATTGGCACTTTAGAAATGTGAAGATACCCTCTACAGTCTACACACTTAAACTTTATGTTGGTTTGTTTAAGAAAACAATGTTTCACATTAAGTTAATCGTTAGTTTTTGAGTATAGACAAAGCACTTCTGTGAAGTTCTGTCTAATACTACGGTAACCTTTAGCAACTAAAACCCTAATATACAGATCCTTCTCAAATCTTTTTTAAATTGTGTAAAAAAACAGAAGTTGCCATTAGCACCCCAAATCCTCACTTGACTGCGGAAACTTCACACTGGACTTCAAGCAACTCTGACTTCAGAAGATCTGAAAATAGCCGATCTACAAGCTCTACAACGTGTCAGAGCACAACTAAAAATAAAATGACTTGTCTTTTAGTTCTACTGGATCTCTTCTCCCTCCCTAACATTTTAGGCTAGTTTTTATTTGTTGACGAAATTGTCACTATATTTAGTCATCATAGCTTCTTACTTTTAGTCATCATAGCTTAGTCCTTGTTCAGTTTTCGGCAGTTAACTCTTTGAGCGCCAGCGCCCTCTAGGGGCCAAGGAATGCCAGCGCATCTCTCATAGGCGAGCGCTTTAGCTTCCAGGACTTCAGCTTCCAGGACCTGACGTGCTCACGTTCCTGCACGGCATGGAAATGTCCCGGATGAAGATGCTAACAGAATGGCTATTCCCATTTTGTCATCTAAAAGATCATTTTTGGGCGATTTCGCCGTAAATAAACCTCGCGCCGCTTTCCTAAAACACAAAAAAGAGATATAAGCCTTTAAAGATGCGGCCTTTCATTGGATTAGGCGGAGATTGGCGATTGCGTTCGCAAATTACGGCCGGCCGGGACGTTGTTAGCTTTCGGCTAGTAGCTACAAAAATCAAGCCAGGCTTCAGAAGGCCTCTTATCATTTTATTCATTTAATTAAATAAAGCCGAACTACTTCGGGATCGGCACACTCGTGTACTCATCGGAAGCGGCGCCGAACATCGGGTGAACATTGGGGAGCTCAAAAATGTATTTTAAACCATTTTTAATGGAATATATCGTCGGACAGAGTAGAATGGCTAGCTGGCTAGCGCCTAGCGAGCCAGGACCACCCACGACTCTACAAGCAGCTCGGGGTAAGTGAATTAATAAAAAAAAGATTGTATTGGATTGAAATAAAGCCGAACTAGTTCGGGATCGGCACCAGATGAGTTAAGAAAGGTAGTCTACAAAAAAATGTCTTCCTAGTTTCAGTCCATGAAATCAACACTACAGCGAACCACTTTTATTGTACATCTCTGCCCATATTAGGATGGAGTAACAGATTAAAGCTTTAGCGGCAACGCCAGACTAACCAAGGTCAGCATAGCTGGTCTGGCAGAACTGTCTCCTTCCCCCGAAACAGAGATCAAACGGCAGCTCGTCAGGTCGGCGCAGCTTGCCCCCGTTCTCGATGGCCGTGAAGGCGTCCTTCGTGTCATAGTAAGTCACAAACCCGTAGTTGTCCCTGTCAGGAAGAAGAAAAACTTCATGAGAAAGTGTTTCAAGAATCAATCTTTATTGTCACATGTGGAAATCTCGCTGACGTTCTTTCGACAAGTCATTCTTTCGACTATGAGCGTCGGCAGGTCAGCTACTCACCCGCGTTACGGAGGTTAGGCTCAGGGTTATGTTTAGGCATAGAGGTTAACATTCACTCATGTTGACAGGTTAGCTACTCACCAGGTTAACATTCACGCGTGTCGAATGAATGAACCGTCAAATAGATGCTATGTCGCAATATCCACACGCTCCCTTGTCACATCACTTTACAAGTGGGTGAAATTCTTTGTTGTGTAGGCTCGTCATCATTGCAGTTAGATAAAGATAGTTCTCATAGAGAGGAGAGGAGAGCATAAAGTGCATAATATGACTAATCTGCATGATACAATAATGTGACTGAAGTGCATAATAAACATAAGCACATAAATGTGCCTCTATAAAGAGAGTCCATTTAAAACACATTGCGGTTCAGTCTGTGCAGTGTCACCAGACTGTTCAGCAGTCTCATTGCTGTTGGTTAAAAACGGTTCAACAGCAATGAGACCGCTGTGTTTGATTATGAGCGACAGAATGGCGGTATTGTGTGAACAGACTGGTTTTACAGAGTGTCCATTGCTTTTAAAAGAGCAGCATGGGGGAGTTGCCAGGGGGCTCCAGTTATGAGCAAAGGGTTGCTTTAGCACCGTTGTTGGCCCAGGAGGTCACACACAGAGCAGCCCAGGTTCAAAGACAGTGCAGAAGAACTCAACAACATGGGCTTTGTTAAAAACAAATGCCACCGACTGGTAACACATACAAATAACTCCTCGTTTCTCTAGAACACTACGACGACCACAAAATACACACAATACAGCAGGGGTCTTCAACGTTTTCAGGCCAAGGACCACTTAGTTGAGAGAGAGATGAAGCAGGGACCCCCACAACCTTTTCATAGATTCCATATGGTTTCATGATCGTTTGACAGCACAATCATCAATGTATTTTGGATTCATGTCAATTTGTGTTTCCAGATATTTAACCACTTAAACCGTCAATACTTATAAACTTGACCTTTCACTCTTTCTGCTCTTTTTACCCTCTATACCAAACCTTGTTGCCGAAAATAGCTGATCTACAAGGTCACAGCGCCTCGGAGTTGTGAGCTTGTAGATCGGCTATTTTTGGCAAAAGTTCTAAGAATATTGACACTAGTTCAAATATATATATTTTTTTTATCACTCAAAGATTTCAAGGACCCCCTGTAGTAACTCTGAGGACCCCCTAGGGGTCACAGACCCCCTGTTGAAGACCCTTGCAATACAGAGTTTGGAGTCTCAACGAATGATCCTTCACTCACCCATGATCTCTAAAGTGCAGAGTGCATTCCTCGATCTCCCCGTATAAAGAGAAGCGCTCTCTCAGCTCCTTACGGGTCATCGTGGCCCGAATTCTGCCAACGTAAACAACTCTGCGCTCCTCCTGAGAGAGAGAGAGAGAGAGAGAGAGAGAGAGAGAGAGAGAGAGAGAGAGAGAGAGAGAGAGAGAGAGAGAGAGAGAGAGAGCACATAGATGTTAAAATATGTTGAAGAATGTTAAGATAATGATTTCATGTTTGTGTGGCTAGGGCTGTCACAATTATTACATAATCTAATCGTGATTATTTGACATTATCGCAATTATTTTGTCATAATCGTCATAATCGTGAATGTTGAAAAATTTCAGAAATAGTGGAAATAGCCGATCTACAAGCTCACAACGCGTCGCGATGCTTGTAGATCGGCTATTTCCACTATCAATGTTATTTTTTAAGTAGTAAGTTGTCAAATATGTCAGTAATGTATTTGTATATTTAGGTTATGTGTCATATCTACCATATGCAACTTCAAAGCATAAAAGCCAAACAGAAATGTAATTATCAACGACAAATACACAATTAAATTGTTAATCGCCAATTATTTGAGTGACAATTAATCGTCATGTAAAATGTCATATTGTGACAGCCCTATGTGTGGCTGAGGAGGATCTCATAGTAAACACAAACTCACGATGGCTTTCTCCTTGCGTCGCTTCACGTCTTCGGAGCTCTCTCTTACACTGGGTCTCTCTCTATAGCCTGGCCTATAAGATGCACCAATGGAAACACAAGGAAATTAGCCTTTCATTATTTACAGCATTTCATAGTAATTACTATGGAACTGAACATTAAATGTTCAGTTTGTGCATAGAATGCTTATTCATTTGCTTGTCCATTGCTTTTAAAAGAGCCACCTGGGGGTGTTGCCAGGGGGCTCCAGTTATGAGCAAAGGGTTGCTTTAGCACCGTTGCATTGCCTAGGAGGTCACACACAGACCCTCCCAGGTTCAAATACAGTGCATACTACAAAATAAACCTTTAAATATCAAAGGGTTCCAAGTTCATTTATTTTGATCCATGCATTTATTTGTTTGCTAAATGTTCACAAATAGAAAACTTGATAAAAACCTCCAAGAATTCGGACTCTCTTTTTTTTTAAAGATTTGTTTTTGGGCTTTTTATGCCTTTATTTGATAGGACAGTAGGCTGACAGGAAATGGGGAGAGAGATGGGAAATGACATGTGGCAAAGGTCGTCCGGATCGGGAATCGAACCGGCGACGCCAGCAGGCATCATAGCCTAGTATGTGGTATGCGCCTTGACCACCAGGCCAGCGGGCGCCCCAAGAATTCGGACTCTTATCGGTCAAAACATCATTAATCCGAGAGTCTAGGACTCTCCATAGATCCCAAAAGCTCAAGGAATAGGGTTGAACATTTTGCACATCTTTGAATATATATATTCTTTTTAAGCTAAATTATTTTAAACTAAAATCTTTGCTTCTGGGGGGGGGGGGGTCTCTGGAATAAAATATTCTGAGATGGGGGTCTGCGGTCAAATACATATAATTCTAGGGGTCCTTGATATGAAAAGGTTTGAGAACCACTGACGTAGAAATATGCATTTTTCAAAAACCTTAGAAGGATTTAGAAGACATTTAATAGAATCGGGTCAAAGATATTCAAAGACTTTGTCATGCTCCTTCAAAAATAGATGTACAACTCCACACAGATGCGTTCCATAGACCTAAACCCAAGGACACAGCTCTACCATACAGTGTGACGTAGGGCATTCACCAATAGTGATTTTTAGTATTCAAATTATTCGACCTCAAAGTATTCGAATAGTCGAATATTCGACAGGACTGGCCAAACTGTCAAATATTAAGTAAGCAAGAGGCGAACTTTGTGAAAATAGCAGATCTACAAGCTCGCAACGCGAGGCGTTGTGAGCATGTAGATCTGCTATTTTAGCAATATTTATCTGCGGAACCGAGTCACATTAAAATTCCAAGTGCTTGTCAGAGTGGGGGGTCCCCAGATCAAATATGTTTATTTTGGGGGTCGCAGCCAAAAAAAGGTTTGAGAAACCCTGGTATAGAGCATTAACAAATTCATCCACCAGGGGCATTGACAACTCATTCTTATGACTTCCTATCTAGCCAAGTTTTATAAGCTATATATTCTTTTAAAGAGAAAACAATAAACAAATAAAAATAAGAGAATATTCGACTTCGGTGAACAACGTCGAATAGTGACTTTGATATTCGAATATTCAAATATTTGGTCTGGAGCCGCAAAACGATATAAAAGCCTTATATATCGTCGTTGTCGGGTGGAAACCTTGTATGTCCAAAACTTCGTTTTGTATTTATCATTTACAAAATGAACTAAACTAGTGAAAACAGACGATCTACAAGCACACAACGCCTCGCGGTTGTTGTGTGCTTGTAGATCTGCTGTTTTCACTACTTTTGTGCGTCAGTATTGTATGATGAAGCAGGGCTTTACTTTGCGGGGGGAAAAAAACATACAAATTTGAAACTTGGAGATACAAGGTTTCTGCCCGACAGTGACAACATATTAAGTCTATATTAGCTATTAGCCTACTGTCAAAATGCCTACTGTCAAAATGTTACAGCATTGGAATGCGTTAAGAATGTTTGTGTCATGTTTGTCCTCCTACAGAAACCATATTAAAACAAAAAAATATATTTTTCCCCCTATCATTTTCCCTTTTGAAAAAGCTCCAGGGAGCCACTAGGGTGGTGCTAAAGAGCCGCATGCGGCTCTAGAGCCGCGGGTTGCTGACCCCCGCGACGTAAAGTTTGCCTTCAGGCCAGATGAAGGTGGTTTACCTGCTCGTCCTCCTTCCTCTGCTCCAGTGGCGCCCTTGCATCCAGGGGGAGCGCGAGCGGGAGCGCGAGCGGCTCCACGACCCCGAGCGGGACGAGGAGTACGAGTACCTCCGTCTCCGGGGAGGGGAGCGGGAGACGGAGCGGGAAGACGAGCTGGACCCCGACCTCGCAGAGCCACGGCGATATCTGCCAGGAGAGAAATAAGACGGTGAACGACGAGAGCAAGTTAGAAACTGTGACATATAAAGAGAAGACTGAACTTGGAAGTTCAAAACGTGTCTAGAGCCCGACTGATATGTCGGCTTTTTATGCGACATCGGCATTGGCAATTATGCGGCCGATTATATGTTCACAAATAGCAGATCTACATGTTCCCATATACATGTCATGAGACACTGCGCAAGCTTGAAGAAAGCTCTTTTTAAGAATTTACAAATATTGTCTTATGTGGTTAGATAAAATAAATGTTCACTTTGTGCATAGAATGCTTATTCATTTGCTTGTCCATTGCTTTTAAAAGAGCAGCCTGGGGGTGTTGCCAGGGGGCTCCAGTTATGAGCAAGGGTTGCTTTAGCACCGTTGCATTGCCTAGGAGGTCACACACAGAGCCCCCCAGGTTCAAATACAGTGCATACTACAAAATAAACCTTTAAATATCAAAGCGTTCCAAGTTCATTTATTTTGATCCATGCATTTATTTGTTTGCTAAATGTTCACAAATAGAAACCCTTATAAAAACTTCCAAAAAATCTGACTCTTTTCGGTCAAAACATCATTAATCCGAGAGTCTAGGACTCTCCAAAAATCAGGATCAGACGCAAGGCGTCGGTGGGATTCTCCGACGTGTCGCTGTGACTTTTGAGGGCCTCACCTTTTCCTGGGTGGAGAGCGAGATCTGGACTGAGAGGAGGAGCTGGAGTCTGAGTCTGACTCCGACTCCGAGCTGCTGGATGTGGGGGTGGGGGAGCGGTGGTGGGACCCTCTCCTGCTTGATGTGGGGGTGGGGGAGCGGTGGTGGGACCCTCTCCTGCTGGATGTGGGGGAGCGGTGGTGGGACCCTCTCCTGCTGGACCGACCCCTCTTCCGGTCTCTGGAGACCGGATCTCTCGGGGGGCTGGGGGAGCGAGACTCGGCGGCGACGTGTCGGCGGTAGGAGCGCGCGGACCCCCGCTCCCGCCTCGCCGGACTGTGATGCTCGTCATCATCGGCGGATGACGCCTCCCGCCTAACAGGGGAGGCGTCGGGCGTCTCTAGAACAGAGCTCGCCGTACCGGCGTCAGTCCTGTGATCCAGAGGATCTCTCTGTGAAGAAGAAGAACCAGGCGGTTTCGTGTCCAGAGCAGGAGGTGCGGTCGTCTCGACCCTCTGGGAGAGCTCAGTAGTGGTCGTGGTGGTTGAGGGCCGCTTGATGGTCTTGATTGTGATCAAAGGCTGTTGTAGCTTGACGTTCCAGCGTTGGCCCTGCTCGCCGGCGGCGGCCGCCTTGTCGGGGAGGCAGTAGTCGTGGTCCATGGATGCCAGCTCGGCTGACACGGCAGGGGCGGGAGGCGTGGGTTTGCTGCGGAGCTTGGCTGCGGGCAGGGGCCGGGCGTCGATCTGGATCACCTTGGAAGGGGAGGGCTTGTTGGGGGCCTCGGTGGTGGGGGCCCGGCCCTTCGCCAGGAGGGCCACGGGAACCAGGGGCTTCCACATCTGGTGAGGAGGAGTGGCCGGTGGAGTCAGAGCTGCAACGGAGAGCAAAAAGCTCCATGAATTACAACGATATGAGACAAAGACAAATGATACGATGACAACCTCCTGTATTCTAAGAAAATCGTTTTTACAACAATACACACAGAATATATGACTGAAGGTCCTTGTAAAACGTATTTTCTGTGACTAAATTATATCCAATTACAGAGGCTGAAATTTACATCTAGTGAGGAAGAGTAAAATTGCTTTTAAGGCCCATCAAAATATATACATTAGTCCACATGGTTAATTTCCTTCCTTATATCCCAGTCTACATCGTAACCAGTGACACATCCAGTGCTACTGGACAGGCTGACTATTTATTTTAGGCCAGACTTTAAACATCGGTTTGAGTTGTTATTGTCTCAATGGTCCCTTAAAAGCACTCAGCACCACCCAGCTGAGTTCATACACAACCACAGAGTCACTGTCTGCAGCTCTTTGCACACCAGAATCGCACCACAGCAAGACTGGCCACCAGATTAATAAGCTGCAGGTAAACCCTTTTTATTTGACTATGCAAACAACCAGAAGACAAACAGTATTATTTGGCTAGACTGTTTTCAGTTTAATCCTCGAGGCTTTTATCAATAAAACATTGTGGTTGTCAGGGCAGCACTTGGATCAATGTTGGCAAAGTTTAAAAGAATTACCTGCAATACTGGAGAGGTCATTGGCTCTCACACGCTCCACAGCGCTCCTCTCTGCAGTCAATGCACTGGAAAAACAAGTGCAAGGCTTCGTCAGCAAACATCTATAAAGGCCTGCCCAGTAGACCCGCAGAGGAGTCTTCACTCGTATTAGCCCTCATCTCAGGAACAGACTAAAGGAGTAGTTCACCCCCAAAATGACTTTCTATCGATACGATTACTCACCCATGGAGACTTGAATTCATGGATCTTTTTTGGTCACATTCCTACAGTAAGCCAATATTTAGATGATAATAATAAAGACCTAATGTATCGGGTAGGAAACACAAAGGAGACTCTTTGTGTCTCCTAGCGGAACCACGTGGTGGTAATCAAACTATTGGAATGGGACAAAAACTAAAAACATATTGATGAATTCAAGTCAAAAAGTGTGGGTGAATTCAAGTCAAAAAGTGTGGGTGAAATACATGGGAATCGTGTCAATTGGGACATTCAGATCCATACCAGACCAGGCCATTACCAGGGCCGGTCAAACAACTGTGTATGATGATGATCGCGGTAGGTCTTGGCAAAACGTGGCTACGGGCCACCATCACGCACGCACACACACACACAATACCCACTTCAAAATGTTGCCAGGAGATTTCCTCCAGCACACACACACACTCACACCCTCCCAGAGCAGCATGGGGGCTGTAGGGTAACTCACCTAGAGTTTCCTACAGCAGCTGCTCTACCAGAGACCTCCGGAACAAGCTGCTCCACTTTGGCTGAAGAGAGAGGGAGGGAAAGAACAGGAGGAGAGCGGATGAGTGCAGGGAACGCTGGGACCCGGTAGGGAACAGGAACAGGGCACATGAAGAAGGGAGGAGGACTTTGCGAGATGAGATGAAAAAAAGAATGGAGCCTACAAACCCAGGTTGGGCATTTATACATAAGTTTGAGTTATTATTGTCTCAATGGTCCCTTAAAAGCACTCAGCACCACCCAGCTGAGTTCATACACAACCAGAGAGTCACTGTCTGCAGCTCTTAAACACCAGAATCGCACCACAGCAAGACTGGCCACCAGATTAATAAGCTGCAGGAAAACTGTTTATTTTACTTGACCATGCAATTATCTCATTTGCTGCCAAGCCCGAAAATCCCGTAAAAATCCCATTGTACCTCCCTGCCAAGCCCGTAAATCCCGAAAATAAAAAAAATAAAAAAATATATATTTTTTTTTTTTTATTTTTTTTTTAATTTTGACCCCAAAAAATGTTGTAGGCATGATAGCAATCGCGAAATCGCATGTTTAACCCCCATAGCAACCCCATCTTTCAGGCATGGCAGCCATCTTTGTTTACATTTTAGGAAAACATAATGGCTGTTATCTCATGAATGCCTCAACGGATTTCCATTCGGATTTTTTTGTTTGAAAGCTGTGAGCAATGTGGACACACGTGGTGCATGATCTAGGCATGGGTGTGCATGATCACTATGAATTACATGGAAGTCTATGGAGACTTATGGCAGGTGGGAGTACGAAGGTATTGTTAAATGGCAGCAGATGAGTTATTATCCAAGGCATGGTATGAACCTAATCTGACCCACTTTTGTTACCATATTGCCCCTTCAATTGTAGCTGGTCTTCATAACGACATGAATAGGAAGAGCACTGAAGAACATTGGTGACTTGTCTGTAAACTATCCATTTATCTGTACCGTCCAACACAAGCGGTGAGAAACAGGCCATGCTCATTTGAGGACGATATGCAAGCGTTCTTATAATAAAAATGAAATAGGTGTGGTTTCTCCAATTTATTTAACTCATTGACTGCCAAGGCCCGAGTTTCCCGAGTTATTACAGTAGTCCCAGGCTGCCACAGCCCGAGTTTCCCGAGTTGGAAGCCATTTTTTTTTATAAAACAATTTCTAAAAATGCCTCAAATGTATTAGGCATGATCGCAATTGCGAAATTGCATATTTAGCCCCATAACAAACACATCTTTCAAAATGTAAAAAATGGCTGTTTTGTCTGACTTTGAAGGCTTGTATCTCATGAATGCCTGAACGGATTTCCAAGCAGATTTTTTTGTTTGAAAGCATGATCTAGGCATGGGCATGCACGATCCGTGCACAAAAAATTGATCCGTGCACTAGATATTTAGGAAGGTGGCAGTGTTTGTTTTGTCTGACTTTGAAGGCTTCTATCTCATGAATGCCTGAACGGATTTCCAAGCGGACTTTTTTGTTTGAAAGCTGTTAAAAAGTACTACACATATGGTGCATATATGGTGCATGGGCGTGCACGATCCGTGCACTAAAAATTGATCCGTGCACTAGAAATTTAAGAACGTGGCATCCTGGTACTTGGCGGCCATCTTGAAAAGGGCATTCAATGAGTTAAGTAAGGGGCAGTGAAAGCAATACGTTACTGTATTGAATTACTTTGGTGCAAGGGGGATGACAATCCCCCTTACATAAGTAATAGTGTAAAGTAAATCACTGCTTCAATTAAGAGGATTCAGTTCTAGAGGAGCTGCATAAACAGGTTGAATTGTGCACTACATATTCAGAAAGAGGGGGCCACGAAAGTAATATGGCAACGACAAATAATATTACTTTGGAAAGAAGCAATAAGTAAAGTGTAACTTATTACGCTTCCTTAGTAACTCAAAACCAGAGCGAGACAAACTCCACTGAACGAGAGCAGAGGTGCAAACTGCCTGAGAGTGGGGCCTACATGTATACGTTGGTCCAGACAATGAGCGCAGAGGGAGAGAGTTAAATGGATTTGCAGACAGGGCAGAATTCCAACAGCTGAGCCGACAAGAACACAAAGCAGCAGCTCTGCATCCCCCAGCCACGCACGCACGCACACATCCTGGTCTTTAAGTGGAGATACCAAGAATTTTATACCAATATGTGTAGTGTGGGAGAGATGTCGCGATGCAATGACGATTCTCTGAACAATCAGTCAGTAGGTCTGGAGTGTTTTCACGTTACTTTTTGACATCGCCTCGGCTCA
This sequence comes from Nannobrachium achirus, assembly GCF_963921795.1. Taxonomy (NCBI): domain Eukaryota; kingdom Metazoa; phylum Chordata; class Actinopteri; order Myctophiformes; family Myctophidae; genus Nannobrachium; species Nannobrachium achirus. The sequence continues at coordinate 6,125,130 of NC_137833.1, read as the reverse complement.
CTTGGAACATCGATGGGAGGGAGGGTTAGGAGGACAAAATATCTAATATATAATAGGAGGAAAATGTCCATATATCGATATCATAACTCTGTGTTAAAATAGTACTTAACCCAATTAGAACGGGTACACATTTTGTGTTTCATTATTTTATGCTTTAACTATTGAAAAATAGCAGATATACAAGCTCACAGCGCGGCACCGAGTGCCGCGCTGCAAGCTTGTAGATCTGCTATTTTTGAGAAATCGTGAAAATTTCAATTTTGACCCGATTCTATAAGTGTCTTTTGAACCCTTCTAAGATTTTTTGAAAAACCTATGTTTCTATGTCAGCAATCTGGCCAGCCATCGTCAAAGAAAAGGTCATTTTCACTTAACTGGAGCTCAGTTATTCTGTTATTGAGAGACTACTATGTCAGTGGTTCTCAAACCTTTTCATGTGAAGGACCCCCAAAATGATATTTATTTGGCCACGGACCCCTGTCTCAAAATATCTAGTTCCAGGGACCACCCAGAAGCAAAATTTGAGTTAGACATTCGCTTTAAAAATACATATATTCAAAGATTTGCACACATTTTCACGACTTTTTCAAAAATAGCAGATCTACAAGCTGTGAGCTTGTAGATCTGCTATTTTTCAACAGTTAAAGCATTCAATAATCCTAGGCCTAAATGGGTTAATAGTCCCCTCTCCTTCTGAGTATTATTGTTGTCACAAAACTCACAACTGAAAAGTGTCCTTGCATTTAAACCATCCGAAATATAAGGAGCAGTGCATTTGATATATTTGATGTTGATGTATTACCTTGCTGTATTGCAAGTTGCTCTGGATTAACACATTCCCCGCCATTTAACAATACCTTCGTACTCTCCCCTGCCCCTGTCTCCATAGACTTCCATGTAATTCATAGTAGGGATGTCACCGAATAATCGATTTTCGAATATTCGTTCCATTAATCAATATTCGATTTTAATATTTCATAATCGAAAATCGATTTTTTTTTTTTTTTTTTTTATACTATTTTTTGGCTTAGTTAGTTAGTTTAAACCAAAATATAGAATATAGGCTAACAATAGTATTAATGATAATAGTAAATGGCCATTGATTTATTATTCACACCAGCACCAACTGTAAACTGTGTAGAGTGAAGGAGCACAGCAGAGTGGCAGCTGCCTGCTACACACTCTCCTCCCCCCCTGTCTCAGACACAGGTGTGATTGCTTCAGTCTTGATTGTTTGGTACTTGGTGGCCATCATCAAAGAAAAGGGAAAACAGCATAGCGGGGGCGGCATAGCTCAGGGGTAGAGAAACTGGTATTAGAGCACGAAGGGTATAAATCCCGAAGGGTTCCCAGTTCGAATCCGGGCTCCCCCTGAGTTAATGTCGAAGGGTCCTTGGGCAAGACTCTGAACCCCTAATTGCCTCCGGTGAGTACGTTGGTGCCTTGCATGGCTTCCTCCGCCACCGGTGTATGAATGTGTGTGTGAATGGGTGAATGTAATGCACAATCTATGTAAAGCGCTTTGGATTAAAAGCGCTATATAAATGCACCATTTACCATTTTTACCATTTAACAGCGCCCTCTGTATTGTAAAGCATCACAAAATCTGTTCTTGAGAGATTAGGTGAACAGTACACTGGCACACTAAAAAGAAAGATGAAGAGTAGTAGTTAGGCTACCAATTACCTGAAGAGCCATGTTGTACATATGTAAATGTGCATTGAAATCCAGTAAAAAAAAAAAACGAAAAACAGAAGAATTTTTTTTTTTTTTTTTTTTTTAGAAAATAATAATAATAATAATTAATTATCGATTTTCGAATAATATTCGAATATTGCTATAGAATAATCGATTTTGATAAAGGTCCATTTTTGACATCCCTAATTCATAGTGCACGGATCATGCACACCCATGCCTAGATAATGCACCACGTGTGTCCACATTGCTCACAGCTTTCAAACAAAAAAATCCGAATGGAAATCCGTTCAGGCATTCATGAGATAGCAGCCATTGTGTTTTCCTAAAATGTAAACAAAGATGGCTGCCATGTTTGAAAGATGGGGTTGCTATGGGGGTTAAACATGCAATTTCGCGATTGCTATCATGCCTACTACATTTTTTGGGGTCAAAACATTTTTTTGATTTTTTTCTTTTTTTTTCTTCTCGGGATTATCGGGCCTGGCGGGGAAAGACATTGAAATAATTTGCACACAGGACAGTTGCGTTTTTATCGTTTGCTGCATTAATAAAACTCATTGGATTTGGTGTGCAATGCTGTGCGGAATCGGCGCTGCGGATCCCAAAAGGAGTGATGAGTTTTTTTACCGCATGCGACAAGACGCACAAATCGAACTGGGTTCGATCGAGAAAAAAACGCACGGCCGCAGCCACTCGTCGCACGGCTAATTCGGATCCGGTGTGCATGAGGTCGTAGAGATTAGAGAATCATTGTTTTCTTTTTAAAAAATTAAATTGTCTGTTTTATCCGTGCGGATAAACGTGCCTGTGTGCAAAGGGCTTATGAGTCTGCTAAATGCCTAAATTGTGAATTGAGCAGTGGGTGCCATCAATACAGCGGCCAGTGAACAGTTAAGTGTCTTGCTCAGAAACACTTCCGACACATATTCCCGTGGGTGAACTAGATTCCTAGACGTCCTCTCTCTACCCAGTCAGCCATGGCTGCCCTTAAAACCTACTGATGACCCGCTTTAAACATTCTACCCTACAGACAACTGGTAGCAATATGGGGGGGGGGGCCTCAGGTGTCCATTTACAGAACCCCACAAGCCTATTCCAAGTCCCTCCCCACTATTCCTGTCCAAAGATAGAGTGCTGCAACGTAACGCCGCCACTTCCCTCCATTACAAAATCAGGAAAGTGATCCTAGGGGACCACCACGTGTACGTCGTACTCCACTATGTGACCTACAGAAGCAGTTGGCCAAGTTTACAGTTGGCAAAACAGCATGGGCACTATGACAGGGCGGGGGAAATAAAAACACCACCTTAGGGCAGTCGTTTTAAAACCTTTGTGCCCAAACCAAAATCTCAAGGCACACATGTATATATTCACAGCCACGCTCACAACTCAACACGTTTTGAGTTTATAACTATTTGCTATTATTTTTTAATGTGGGGGAAAGTTCATTTACATTTTTAAATTTTCACCTATAATGCCACGCCCAAAATAGTGACACTTGGTTGAAAGTGGTTAAAATATATTTCTTTAGAGGAAAGACATTTACTCTGTATTGGTAAACAACTTTAACTTTGCTAATGATAACTTTGCTAATGATATTCATATGATATTCATAACTTTTTGTATAGTTACTTGTAAAACATGTACATTGTAAGGTCCCAAAAACCCAGGACACACCTGGACTTGTCTCGCGGGAGGAATAGAGATTTCCCTTCAGTTGAAAAGGCATAGATGAGGAATGGAGGGTAAACATGTACTGTGAAATCAGGAGAGAACCCCTTCTTTACACGTCACTCACCTTGAGTCTCCTCAAACTGTTCCAGCAAGCTGGTCAGATCTGCAGCTTCAATACCTGAGAAACACGTTTAAAACACAATTTAATTACCTTCACATTAAAGTCCATTAGCATTTCCTCAGTGAATACGCCAGGTTCAAATTTTAAAATGGATTTGTTATCCGATTCCAAGCTCACCCATTTCACTGGTAAAGGCCTCGACCAGCTCCTGTGTGCGACTCTTTGTCCGAAGTGCTGGGGGTACCGCGGTGGGACGAGCTTCAGCTCTGAGTGCGACGGGGTTGCTTTCCTTCAGGATTACAGAAGAGCTAGACGTTGGTTTCACCTGAAACGGGGCGGTGTGGGGACCAGGGACCACAGGTCTGGAAGGCCTGGCTGGGGCAGCAACAGCAGCGATGGGCAGAGGCACGTTGTGGATGATTGCAGTGCTGGTGGTGGTGGGCGTCTGGGCAGACACGGTAGCAGCGGTCGTTCTGAGGGAACTCGTAGTGGTTTTGGTTTTAGACGAGCCTTCGTCGGCTAACACAGGTTTGGCAGAATCGAGGTGCTGAGGAGGAGGGCAGGGCCTTTCCCCGGCTCCGCCCTCGACGTTTTTTGAGGGCGCAGCGGAGAAAGAGCGCGTCTTCTCTGCTGCAGGCGTGAGCTCGGGGACCGACGACTGCAGGGCAGGCGGAGACCCAGAGTTGTGAGGCACAAGAGGCTTAGCAGCAGGCGGAGGCGAGGGTGAGGTGGGCACAGGGTGTCTGGGTTTAGAGTGCTGAGGCGGGGCGGGGTTCGGTTGAGGTTTAGGGTCGGGCTGAGGTTTAGGGGCCGAAGCAGCAGCAGTGCTGGCAACCTTCCTGGAGGACGCGGCCACCATGTAAGCCGGGGGCACCAGCAGCGCCTCGGGGGTGGGCGGCGCGCCCGGTCCCATGGGCTGCCAGGCCGTCCTCACCTCCTCCGCCTCCCTGGCGGGCGGCGTGTGGTGGTGGGGGCGGCGGGCGTCCCGGGCGGGACCGGGGTCCGGCAGGCAGGGGATGATGGGAGGAAGCTCTTTGGGGGCCTCGGGGAGACTGGGCCACTTGGTGCTGTGGTCCTCCGCCTTCTGCACGGGAACGGGCTTCTTCTGCTGGCGGAGTCGCCGGTACTCCGCCAGGCTGAGGGACTTGGGTTTGGGCTCTGCTGGGGCAGGGGGAGGAGGGGCCGGATCATCAGTCTTGTCGGTGACAGAGGGAGGAGTAGAGGACTCGCTTAAGGGCAGCGGGTTTTGGGGTTTTAAGACTTCGAGTGTAGCTGTGGAATCCTCTGAAGGAGGTGTTGCTGACTGGGGGACAGCAGGGGGGACAGCAGGGGGGATCGCAGCGGTAACCGCTGCTGACAAGACGGGAAGCTGCTCAGCTGCCGGAGCTGACGGTTTGGACGTTTCCTTGGACTGAGAGGAAACGATGGGTGTGGGGGGGGTACTTCTCTCTGGGCTTGCGTTCCCCAGAGACGGGTCTGTAGTGGCTGGCGAGGGCTCGGCGCCTTTCTGGATGCTTTCAGGCGGTAGTGTTAGGGTGGTGACTCCATTGTTACGTCCTCTGGGCTTCGGAGGAGAAGCAGGCGGACTCGAGGGACACGGAGGAGGAGCCACGGATTCTTTCCTTTTCTTCACTTCCTTGACAGTCTTTTTTACTGTTTTACGGGGCGGCGCTTCCGCGGGCCATCTCGACGAGGAGCTCCGAAGGACCCTTCCTTCGGCGGGAGGAGGAGCGGACTCCTCCTGCTGCTCCTGCTTGAGCCCTTTCTTACTTTTCTTTTTCTTTCTTCTCCGAGACGGGCTTTTCTCCCGTATCTCTTCTCTGGGTCTTCTCACGACCACTTCATCCTTCACCTGGGAGCTGGCTGGTTTGGCCACTAGCTGGCGCTCACACTCCGCCAAGGCCTCGTTGGCCATGGTGTCGCCGTAGTCGTCATCGTCGTCGACGACTATGTGCTCGGAAGCGTCGGAGGCGGCGGCGGCGTCCTCTTCGTCATCATCATCATGGGGAACTCTCTGCCTCATCTCTGGGGCATTCTGTGGCCCGGGGAGGGAAGAAAGATCCAGGTCCTGGACGGCCAGGATGGGCTCTCCGTGTTCCCCCTGGTCTACCACTTCAAGTAGGATGCCTCCTTCGGGCAACATCTGCTCCTCCGAGCCGTCGTCCACGCACAGCGTCAACATCTGCTCCTCCGAGCCGTCGTCCACGCACAGCGTCATGCAGTAAGGGTGCATGTGCTTGACCAGGTCGCCCAGGCTGACCGAGATGCAGTCGTAGTCCTGGCCCTCCTGCTCCAGGGTGATGGAGGGCAGGGTCCGGTCCATCCAGTCGGGTGAAGGCAGCTCCAGGTCCGGGGACGAAGGCTGCCTGGCCGGGCTGGGGGTGAGGGAGCCGTAGGAGTCCTCCTCCTCGCCGTCGCTGCGCTGGACAGAAGCAGCCAGGGATCTGGAGAGGCTCTGCATGCAAGGAAGAAAGAAAAGAAGAAAAAAAATAACATTATATTTTCTGGAAATCTAACAACATACATTGTCTACAGGGCTGTCACAATATGACATTTTGTCACTCAAATAATTGTCGATTAACGATTTAATTGTGTTTTTGGCGTTGATAATTACATTTCTGTTTGGCTTTTAGGCTTTGAAGTTGCACATGGTAGATATGACACATAACCTAAATATACAAAGAAATTACTGACATATTTGACAACTTACTACTTAAAAAATTACTTTGATAGTGGAAATAGCCGATCTACAAGCTCACAACGCGTCGCGATGCGACGCGTTGTGAGCTTGTAGATCTGCTATTTCCACTATTTCTGACATTTTTCAACGTTCACGATTATGACGATTATGACAAAATAATTGCGATAATGTCAAAAAATCACGATTAGACGATTATGTAATAATTGTGACAGCCCTAATTGTCTATAGACCAAGGGTGTTCAACAGGGGGTCCTCAGAGTTACTACAGGGGGGTCCTCCAAATCTTTGTGAACTTTTTTCCTCCTTTTTCATATTAACCACCTTAACCCTAGCGTCCATATTCTGAGAACTTTAGCCAAAGATAGCAGATCTACTTAAGCTCACAAGCTTGTGAGAGCAGACTAAGTACAGAGTGAAAGGTCAGGTTTACTAAGTATTGACCGTTCAAGTGGTTAAGTATCTGAAAACAAACTGACATGAATCTAAAATACACTGATGATTGTGCTGTCAAACAATGAAACTATATGGAATTCATGAATAGGTTGTGGGGGTCCCTGCTTCATCTCTCTCTCTCAACTAAGGGGTCCTTAGACTGAAAACATTTAAGAACTCTGCTATAAACTGTTAACAGACATCCATCTACCTTTCCAGTTGAGAAGGGTCTTATGCTGCAGAAAGGGTCCTTCTCTGGAGGGGATCGCGACAGACACAGCAACCTCCTCAACTAAAAAGCAGAAGAAAAGATGATTATTTTTTAAATAGAAGAAAATCACACAAATGTATTTGACTCAATAAAGTCTAAATCTGTGACTTCTACAGTTTGGCTAGAATAGTAATCAGCTGGGTGGTCTGTGTTTTTGATACTCAGTACAATTGGGGATATATGTTGTATTCTCTACAAAATGTGGAGGCAAGTTATACAGTATATTGAAAGAAGCATAAAGGCTGAATTAATTACAGTCAAAACTGAACATCTACCAGGAAACTTACTTTAGATGCACACCAAAACACCAACACCAAGCATTACAAACTAAAACTGCAGTGAATGTGCTGCGCTCTACTGGGCAGCAGGTGAAACTAATCAGGTACATTGATCATGATTAGGTGAGAGAGATCAAGCCATCAGGTCATACCGACATGGGCCGCCATGGAGACTAGAGTTCAATAATATTTTTTGTTTTTTGTTGCATTCCTAAGACAAAAATGTGATAACAATAAATTTACCCCCATTGATTCCGGATGGGAATCAATGGGGGTAAATTTACTCGAATCAAATTTTTGTCTTAGGAATGTGACAAAAACCCAAAAATATTATTGAACTCTACTCTCCATGGCATGAGTAATCAATAGAAAAAAAATCATTTTGGAGGTGAACTACTCCTTTAATTGAGCACTTTTAGTGACATCATCTGAATGACTCAGCTCTCAAATGGACATTAAAAAAGTTCTCCTCTAAGCTGTGCGTTTCTCTGTTTCTTTCCAAGTCTGTTCTTGGCTCCGCCTCCCCCCTGTGTGTCTGTTATTTTAAATGTTACTCTCCATTTATTGAGTACCTCAGTGGCTCAAGACTCTCCTCTCCCTAGCCCTGGTCGAGCCTCTGAATCCTCTAAACCAGTGGTCCTCAACCTTTTCAGGCTGTGACCCCCAAAATAATCATATTTTAACTAGGGACCCCCCCCACCCTGACAAGCATTAAGAGTTGAGGCATTACATTTTGTATAACTCGGTTATATTGTGAAAATAGCAGATCTACATGCTCACAACGCCTCGCAACGCGAGGCGTTGTGAGCATGTAGATCTGCTATTTTCACAATTTCTGCGTCTAATATATGCCAATTTGGCCAATGTTTAATTTGTCATTTTAGAAGTATTAAAAAGTCCTTAAATTGTCACTTTAGAAATGTGCAGATATCCTCTATAGTCTATACACTTAAACTTTATGTTGGTTTGTTTACTGTTGAGTGAGAAAACAGTGTTGCACATTAACACAATTAGTGCCTCTTAATCTGAAAGTTGCTTGGTGCCTCGGTGCCACGCCGTTTCCTCCATAGGCCGCCGCTATTATTTTGAAGGGCCGGAAGGGGTTTGTTTTTGTTTTTTTGGATTATCACTTGACGGCAACGATTACGTCATCTAGTCACATGACAGTGTGAGCCCAGAAGAGAACATGGCTGCGCCCAGCGTTTGTGTACAGTATGGAAGAGTGGAGACCATCCTTTGTATAAGAATGTCCCTTTTGGAGAAAATGAGGTCTCTTTATGGGCCTCTCAATGGATTTACTATGGAGGACGTTAACTTCGCGTGCACGCCCGACGTGCGTTGTAAACAAATCGCGGACATTGCCGATGCGGGCGGGACCGGAGCGACGTACAGTAAGTAATAATATCTTTACTGTATATACAGTAAGATTCACAGTCCTCACCGTCAACGGCGCCATGGTATTAACCCTTTCAATGACGGTGAGCACCGTCAACAGCAGCAGAACAGTTAAGCTAATCTTCTGGACCGACCCTCAGGTTGAGAACCACTGCTCTAAACAAACAACGGTCTGAGCGGTCAGAGAGGGCCCTGCAGGAAATTAAGTGGGGCGACACATAAAATGTCCGGTTTCAAATTGAGAAACGTGAACAGACAGCAGAATCCCATTTGTCTCTTTATAACCCACTGTGTGTGTGGTCAGCCATTTGGTTCCAAATTACACTCCTTACACTCCCCAAAGTTATGGGGGTCCGTGACTTAATACATATCAAACCAGGGGGTCCATTGAATTAAAAGGTTTGAGAACCACAGACTTACTGTGGTTTTGTTCGAGGGTTGTGTCTCTCTACAAGCGTAATGGCTGTTGTACAAAGCCCTGAGCCCTGTTGCCATGACTACACAGGCATTATCACTGTATGTATACAGGACTGTGATTACACTCCACTGCTGCTGCCCTTGCACTATCACTTATATGTATACACTTACATGTTTGATATATGCTGCTACAGTAAGTGGAGTCTATCGGCTGCACAAGACGCTGGCGTTCTATATCTGCTGAAAATGTCACCAATACCTATATTTCTATTTAGTTGTGTCTCTTGTTATGTTACTTTTTTTGGTTACATGTCTCCTTTCTGACATTTCCAAGTAAACAACAACTATTTTCCGAGGAATGTGCAGAATTATTCCAAAAATAAAGAGCTACTTCTCTTGCTGGGATGTTGTGTGCAGGTCTCTTTCCAAAGTGTTGCCAGCTGTTGATTTATCTCTGATCAGCCAATTAGCTGTCAGCTGTTGCTTGTTATTGAACCACTTTCAAACTGGTATCCCCATTTAATAGGCAACAATATGGGATACAAGCTCAAGAAGCTGATGTACAAGTTGTGAGCTTGTACATCAGCAAAGTCCAGTTAATTTTATCGTCTCAACGATATTTATCACCATATCGCCACCCCTATGTGAGAGTGAAGGAGGTGAGAAAGGGAGCGGCGTTAAGGGCTCAGAGAGAGTGAAGGAGGTGCTAAAGGGAGCGTCGTTAAGGGCTCAGAGAGAGTGAAGGAGGTGCTAAAGGGAGCGTCGTTAAGGGCTCAGAGAGAGTGAAGGAGGTGCTAAAGGGAGTGTCGTTAAGGGCTCAGAGAGAGTGAAGGAGGTGCTAAAGGGAGCGTCGTTAAGGGCTCAGAGAGAGTGAAGGAGGTGCTAAAGGGAGCGGCGTTAAGGGCTCAGAGAGAGTGAAGGAGGTGCTAAAGGGAGCGTCGTTAAGGGCTCAGAGAGAGTGAAGGAGGTGCTAAAGGGAGCGTCGTTAAGGGCTCAGAGAGAGTGAAGGAGGTGCTAAAGGGAGCGTCGTTAAGGGCTCAGAGAGAGTGAAGGAGGTGCTAAAGGGAGCGTCGTTAAGGGCTCAGAGAGAGTGAAGGAGGTGCTAAAGGGAGCGTCGTTAAGGGCTCAGAGAGAGTGAAGGAGGTGCTAAAGGGAGCGTCGTTAAGGGCTCAGAGAGAGTGAAGGAGGTGCTAAAGGGAGCGTCGTTAAGGGCTCAGAGAGAGTGAAGGAGGTGCTAAAGGGAGCGTCGTTAAGGGCTCAGAGAGAGTGAAGGAGGTGCTAAAGGGAGCGTCGTTAAGGGCTCAGAGAGAGTGAAGGAGGTGCTAAAGGGAGCGTCGTTAAGGGCTCAGAGAGAGTGAAGGAGGTGCTAAAGGGAGCGTCGTTAAGGGCTCAGAGAGAGTGAAGGAGGTGCTAAAGGGAGCGTCGTTAAGGGCTCAGAGAGAGTGAAGGAGGTGCTAAAGGGAGCGTCGTTAAGGGCTCAGAGAGAGTGAAGGAGGTGAGAAAGGGAGCGTCGTTAAGGGCTCAGAGAGAGTGAAGGAGGTGCTAAAGGGAGCGTCGTTAAGGGCTCAGAGAGAGTGAAGGAGGTGCTAAAGGGAGCGTCGTTAAGGGCTCAGAGAGAGTGAAGGAGGTGCTAAAGGGAGCGTCGTTAAGGGCTCAGAGAGAGTGAAGGAGGTGCTAAAGGGAGCGTCGTTAAGGGCTCAGAGAGAGTGAAGGAGGTGCTAAAGGGAGCGTCGTTAAGGGCTCAGAGAGAGTGAAGGAGGTGCTAAAGGGAGCGTCGTTAAGGGCTCAGAGAGAGTGAAGGAGGTGCTAAAGGGAGCGTCGTTAAGGGCTCAGAGAGAGTGAAGGAGGTGCTAAAGGGAGCGTCGTTAAGGGCTCAGAGAGAGTGAAGGAGGTGAGAAAGGGAGCGTCGTTAAGGGCTCAGAGAGAGTGAAGGAGGTGCTAAAGGGAGCGTCGTTAAGGGCTCAGAGAGAGTGAAGGAGGTGAGAAAGGGAGCGTCGTTAAGGGCTCAGAGAGAGTGAAGGAGGTGCTAAAGGGAGCGTCGTTAAGGGCTCAGAGAGTGAAGGAGGTGCTAAAGGGAGCGTCGTTAAGGGCTCAGAGAGTTCAACAGCTGTGCTCACTAACCGGGGAGTGCTCCCTGGCCTTCTGACCAGACAGCAGGTCAGAGTCGGGCAGCATGTCGAACGGAGACAGGTTCTCATCGTCCACGTTGTCCAGGATCTCCGTCAGGGCCGTCAGCAGCGTAGCCTCGCTCTCCTCGTCCAGCCCTTCTTTAGTCTGAGGAAAACAAACAGACATGCAACGTTACATTAAGTATGCACAGCACACACGACAAGGGCAAGTAGACCACATGAACCCTAGTACTACTGTCCCCTATCCGGGGGTGAACAGTCAGTGATTCTTGGTGTAGATATTTGGTGTAAATCAGGGGTCTTCAAGGTTTTCAGGCCGAGGACCCCTTAGTTGCGCGAGAGATGATACAGAGAAGGTGTGGGACAACCCCACAACCTTTTCATAGATTCCATATAGTTTCATCGTTTCGTCAATTTGTGTTTTCAGATATTTAACCACTTGAACCGTCAATACTTAATAAACTTGACCTTTCACTCTGTACTTAGTCTGCCCTTTTCCCCCCCTCTACACCAAACCTCTTTGCCAAAAATAGCCGATCTACAAGCTCACAACGGGTAGATCTGCTCTCAGAATATGGACGCTAAGGTTCAAGTGGTTAATATAAAAAAGGAGAAAAAAAGTTTCTATCACACAAAGATATGGAGGACACCCTGTACCTGTAGTAACTCTGAGGACCCCCTAGGGGTCCCAGACCCCCTGTTGAAGACCCTTGGTGTAAAGGGAAAAAAAGGAGCATGCCTAGGATAGAACCGTGGGGTCAACAAATTATATTGAGTGGTTGACAAACAATAGATCGACTTAAACGTCTGTGTGTACAGTCAGGTGAAATCATGATATTTTGACGTCCCATTAGTCCGACTAAGGCTTCAGGTTAGGTTTAGGCATAGTTTTACTGAGATTAGGGTTTAGGCATAGTAGCATTCACCAGGTTAGCATTCACCAGCGTCGGACTAATGTGACGTCGATCTATCTAACTGAATACAAATTGAGGGTGAGATGACGGTTACCTCTCCTGTGTGGGGGTCCTCAAACATGGAGAGGATGGAGGGGTCCAGGGTGCTCTGAAACACCTCCATAGTTTCACCAGAGCTCAGCCCATCAGTCTAAGAGGAGAAGAACACACACAAAACAGCTCTTTAACCTTTGGTTAACAGAAATGAACTGCATGTAGAAATAATCTCGTAAACAAAATTCAGGTTCAGGAGACAGATACAATTGCTCATATAATGTGTCAATTCCTCTTAAGTTTAATGTGCAACTAAATTTTCTACAGTTTCACATATTGTCTGTATTTAACTTTTTTCTTCAGGTCAGGTGTCATTTTGTTATTAAAAAAAGGTACCAGATGTCATGTATTAATTTTAATGTAGGCCTGCTCTACTGTCTGTGACTGACAGGCTGGGTTACAATAACAAAAACAAACCTACAGTAAGCCTCAACATCCTTGGGAATGTTAAGTTATGCAAATAATGCATGGTTCCCCCAGCAACCCACAGAGTACATCCTTTAATTAATCCTCGTCCCAATTAAAAACAAAACACTAATGAAGTCCTCCTTTAATCCTCCTCCCAGTGACAAAACAAAACAGCAACTCATGCGTTCATAAATTCATTCCTATACAAAACAATCCTAAGGAATGTGGCCACACAGACCAAGTTACAGAACCTAACCCTCAGACCAGTCGAGGAAGTGATTCATTACACTGCTATCTATGAGTTACTGTACTGTACCAATGAATGAAGCCCCTTTTCAGCTGTGCTGTACAAAGCAACAATGTGGCAACACTTCAAAACAAGTCGATACAATACATGGTTTATCAAATAACTGTTAACAAAAAACTACAACTTGAGAGATCAATAACAACAACAGAATGGGTGGAGGGTAGGGCTGTCACAATTATTACATAATCGTCTAATCGTGATTATTTGACATTATCGCAATTATTTTGTCATAATCGTCATAATCGTGAATGTTGAAAAATGTCCGAAATAGTGGAAATAGCAGATCTACAAGCTCACAACGCGTCACATCGCGACGCGTTGTGAGCTTGTAGATCGGCTATTTCCACTATCAAAGTTATTTTTTAAGTAGTAAGTTGTCAAATATGTCAGTAATTTCTTTGTATATTTAGGTTATGTGTCATATCTACCATGTACAACTTCAAAGCCTAAAAGCCAAACAGAAATGTAATTATCAACGACAAAAACACAATTAAATCGTTAATCGGCAATTATTTGAGTGACAATTAATCGTCATGTAAAATGTCATATCGTGACAGCCCTAGTGGAGGGAGGCTCAGAAACTATGCAGTACTGTTGTACTGTCATGAAACTGTACCTTTTCCTATGCACACTTCTAATAAAGTCATCAATCAATTTAAAAAACATTATTTTGTATCGCCAAGATATACAACAACATGCCTAGATCAAGAACAATAAAGTATCCAACTTAAATAAAACCATGCGCTATAATAAACAGATAGTAGCACATTACACTGCTATCTATGAGTTACTGTAAGAATGAATTAAGCCATTTTCAGCCGTGTTGTACAAAGCAACAATGTGGCAAAACTTCAAAACAAATCAATACAATATTACATGGTTTATAAAATAACTGTTAGCCACTACAAATGAGAAGAGACTGTGTGGAGGAGGGCTCACAGTATCCTTTTTTGTGTATCCAAGATTATACAAAAACATGCCTAGCTCAAGAACAATAAAGTATCCAACTTAATATATGGTTTATAAAATGACTGTCTACAACTTGACTTGAGAGATCATGAAATGCAGAAAATGACAACAGAATGTGTGAGGAGGGCTCACACACTATGCAGTATCATTTTAATTCTAACAACATGCCTAGATCAAGACACAATAAATTAAATATAATCATGCACTATTGTTAACTTCAAAACAAGTCAATACAATATTACGTGGTTTATAACATAACTGTTAACCACTACAAATTGAGAGATCATGAAATGCAGAAAATGACAACAAAGTGTGGAGGGCTCACACACTATGCAGTATCATTTTAATTAAGATATACAACAAAATGTCTAGATCAAGAATAAATAAAGAATTAATCAAGATCAAGTATCCAACTTAAACAGAACCATGCACTAATAAACAGATAGCAGAGCTGGCCACAGTCTCTACACAGACTGTAATGCATTGTGGAACCCACGTGTGTCCAGTATGGAGAGGCACAGGGGCGCAGACATGTTGGAATTCTCGTCCACCTCGCGAGACGTGTCAAAAAAAAAAAGAGCAGAGCTACAAGCTCACAACGCGTCGCACCGCGACGCGTGGTGAGCTTGTAGATCTGCTCTTTTTTTGAACGAGGCTCCCCCCTCACACAACCCACGTGTTGCACTACAACAAACACGCTGGCAGCACACCGCCACCACAGACTCCACCATGTTGGTCATTCATCAAACACACATTTACAGTTATAACTGTACATTAATAAGAAGTGGTTTTAATAAAAGGACATGCATAGAAAACAAGTGGGAAATAAACACATTAACACCATAGGAGACTGATTATTATGTCAAATGTGTCTGTTTTTGGTGACTTTAATCTTTTGATCAGCTCTGTTTTTATACAATGCTGTACCCTCTCCAACTGTATTATGTTACCCCTTTTCAACCGTTCTTTGTTATTATATTATGACACTTGCTTGCTTTGCCTTTGGCACTGTAAACGTATACTGTTTTCTCGTGAAGCCATCAAAGCTCCTTTGAATCGAGTTGATTGGACAATTTCTTTATTAAAGCCACCAAACTTCGTGATTCAGCCACATTTTGAAGATATATTTGTTGTTGTTATTGTACAACAAATAGACACAATGACACTTGACTTCCAAATCGATGCCATTGATTGATTGTCACTGATCACACACAGGTTGGGTCAGGGTGACATCAGTGGGACAGCCAGTGCCTCATCATCAATGTGGTGACCACGTTTTGCTGCAGCAATGAATGCTGCTGGCTGCACCCTCTCTATACCCAAACTTTCACATTTCAAGGTCTCCCCTTAACTCTGACAGTGTACAAATGGAACTGTGGTTCCATTTGTACACTGTCAAGAGTTAACAGACTTTTATGGGTCAATTTAGACCCCCATAAAGGAACCCACAAAGTCCCTGAAATCCACTTTGAGAAACACTGATCTATACAAGTGTTTAAAGACAAAAAGTAGACCTATAGGCCTACACGTGACAATATAAACAATCAAGGTTCGTATTTTTTTATGAATCGAGTACAGTGTCAACAAGCAATAGTGCCTTCTTCATGTGGTTTAAAATCCTATAGTAGACCCTTGAATCTGAACTGTACTGTCCTACCTGTACTTGTCCTATGCAAACTTCTAATAAAGTGTTCAAAATCAAATGTAAACGGCACAGTGTCTACATTATTTGAACGGTTACTCACTCACAAAACGTGAGTACAGTCACAAGGGTGCGCCATGATGCGTTATAATAGATAGGCTACTAGTAGTACTACTGCCACCACGTGTGTCAATGAATGCAGTTTGGGAGCAGAGTGGTGGTGGAACAGCTTCTTTGCACGTCAACAAATCCCACGAGGATTCAATCTGAACCGTTATAATACAATATACCACCATGGCAGGTCCTTGGCTAACACGAAAGGCCGCTGTCACGTTACCGATCACCGGGAATCCACCCCAAACCACGCGTAAAAAGCAGCCGGATGGCTGCTAGCAATGTGGCCACACCACCGGCACTGGGACAACAGGATCAGCTAACATCCTGTTATCATCATTCATCACCACGACTAAAAGCACAAATACACAAGTTACCAACATTAATCACATTTAACAAAGACTACAGATGACGAGCAACAGTCATCCACCCTCCACAACAATAAGTGATCAATTCCAAACAGCTTTTACAAGTTCAGATAGAGCCCTAGGTCGCATCCACGTGTCACTTTTCCCCCATGCGCAGCGGTGCAGTTTGTGTACACAATCACCTCAAGAAAAGGCACCGTGCGCGTCTTTTTTACTATAAACACCGCGATCACGCGTGAACATCGCTTGTGTCCACGGATCATCAGTCTCCTCACCTCATCCAGAGTGTTAGTGGAGAATAGATCCATGGTGGAGATGGTTAGGGTCTCGTCGCCTCCTGCACCCCAGCGCGACGCCATCTTCCTTCTTACTAACTAACTTACTGCTGCTGCTGTGTGCGTAATGCTGCGTGCACGCTGCTCTCTATGGAAGTATATGAACATGAATCACCACGCACTCTGTCTGCTCCGCACCGCATTGGTGGAGCGGAGCCGGCGAGGAAACCACGTGGTACCGGCGTTCCCGGCAAAATGACGCAGGATGACGCGCCCGAGTTCGGAGGTCGCGCCGCCGTGCAGCGTGCACACCGTGCGCTGCCCACACCCGTTAAATGTCCACATCATGGAGTTTGGATTGGATTTTAGAGTATGCACGAATTATGGAACCAAATGGAACCATTCCTTTCCTTTCCTACGCTGTCTCTCAGAGTTACATATTATATCCATAAAGGACCATTTGGTGACATATAGGCCTGCTACAGTTAAATAAACAGTAAAGATTTTACTGAGTGTCCATGTGGAAACCACCCATAGTGTTTTATTGGGTTTAATTCATCTTTATAGCAGATATTGAACTGTACTTTTCTGCGCTTTCCCCCCTGCAAACTGATAATAAAGTAATCAATCAGTCCACGTTATCCACTTTTTTTTGCTAAATTGCACAATAATTAGACTACTTTTTCTTTAATTGTATCTGACTGACTATTAATGACCGTGGTTGTTATAGGCTATGTTTTATTTGTATACAAATATTTTTATGTTTTAATTTTATGCTTTTAAGCTGTGTGAGTGGAGTTAAGTTTTAATGTGCAATTACATTAAAGCATTTCATCTTTCTCTTATTTTACTAGTGAAGATCAGTCCTACAGTCAGGATTTGACAGTGCTCTGTGAAGTCAAACTCATTGTGTTATATTGCAATGCTAAATCCTTTAATTAGGACTGATTAGTTAGCGAAGTTTTCTTGACAACAGGGCTTTCAGAAGTGCTAGTCAGGATCCGATAGAGGCAGGAGCAGCATTTGTGTGTGAAACATTTGACATCATTTATTGTCCATCAAAGTAGCCTAGTGTGGTTGTGCTTGTACTTTGTAGTAGACTAGTAGTTATTTTAAAATTACAGTCCAATGTCCTTGATTGACATCGTAAATGAGTAGCCTTATTCCCCTTGGCTGGTACTTATAACTCCAACTTCTATGCCATACAAGCACTTTACAAATCCATTGTTCTCATTGTGTCAGTTGTGTAGTTATGTCCTGAAATCTGAGACTTTCACACGCCCTCCGTTAACCCGAAAGGTATTTGGCACCATCTGGTGGTGGTTAGGTGAACTGCAAACTCTGCAGATCAAGTGGTTCTCATTTCATTTCAAAGACCCCCAGTTTGACCTGCATGCATTAAACCACACACCTCCACAAGGGTCCATTTGGTTCCATTTGTACACTCTTAGAGTTACAGACACCTAAATGGTCCATTTGGTTCAGATCAGTCATTTAGCTGGGGGACCCCTTGTGACACCATCCGAGTAAAATGAACACTGTGGATTTTAGATTGAGAGTGAGATTAAAATACAATCTATAAAATGGAGGTCTGTGGCCTAATCTTGTATGAGAAGTAATGAATATAGCAATCTACAAGCTCTCGATGTGGCGCGAAGGAACACTGTGAGCTTGCCTTGTAGATCTGCTGTTTTCACTTGTTTGGGTCCCAGGGTAAATGTATACATTTCTCTAAAATGAAAATTAAACATTGGCCAAATTGTCAAATATTAGAGGCAGAAATTGTGAAATAACAGATCTACATGCTCACAACACCCTGCGTTGTGAGCATGTAGATCTGCTATTTTCACAATAGAACCGTGTTATACAAAATGTAATGCCTCAACTCTTAGTGCTCGTCAGGATGGAGGGGTCCCCAGTTAAACTATGATTATTTTGGGGGGTTTTATCAATTACACACCTTGAATTCAAGGATATTTCATTGTTTTTGTCACATTCTTTTGTCACATCTAGCAAGAGAATTAGGTTGATCAACACATACAGGCTCAGAAATGCCCTCTGACTTTTGTTTGTTTCTTCTGCTGTGGCTGTCAGTCAGTAATATTTTGTTAAACACCTCAATAATGATTCAGTGGTTATTTTTGGATTACCGGTGGTGGTATGAACTGAACTGTTTCTGAACTGCCCACATCCCTATTCCCTCCTCAGAGACACACAAGTAGATGTTTCCTCCCATCGTATCATATTGAGGAGGTCCAATTGAAAATGGGCAGGGGCGTCACACCAAATTCTGGGCCCTGGGTACAAGGATTCACTGCGGGCCCCCCATGAATGTTAACTATTGAAAAATAGCAGATATACAAGCTCACAGCGCGGCACCGAGTGCCGCGCTGCGAGCTTGTAGATCTGCTATTTTTGAAAGATTGTGAAAATGTGTGCAAGAAACCTATGTTTCCATGTCAGTGGTGCTCAAACTTTTTCATGTCAAGGACCCCCAAGATGATATGTATTTGGCCACGGACCCCCATCTCAAAATATTTAGCTCCAGGGACCCCCCCAGAAGCAACATTTGAGTTACAAATGTTCGCTTAAAAAATACATATATTCAAGATTTTCACAGACGACTTTTCAAAAACAGGCTAACAGCAGATCTACAAGCTGGCAGTGTGGCACTCGGTGCCACGCTGTGAGCTTGTATATCTGCTATTTTTCAATAGCTAAAGTTACTAGGGCTCCTCCACCTTGGGCCCTAGTAACTCAGTCCCACTCCCCCTCCCCCCTTGTGGCACCCCTGAAAATGGGTAATGTTGTCCTTTAACTTGGTTTCCTTTTTAAGATTTGTATTGTTATTAATAATAATGTTATCATCATCATCCTTGTAGGATTATTTGTCCAATTGTTTGTTTTCAATTTGAACTTATCTTCAGTAAAATCCTACCAACTAGTCACCACATCACATGGCCTGTTCTTTGGAGAACAAAAACAAGGAGTTTAGCTTGTTATTAATTCAGTTCCTACACAATAGTATAATAAAAGGTCATCATATGTTATTTCATAGAAGGATGTCATGCAATACTTTTTTTGTTTTTTTGTTTAGATTAGTTTTTTGGGCTTTTATGCCTTTATTGATGATAGATGGGGAGAGGGAAATCATAGCCTAGTATGTGGTATGCGCCTGGACCAATACAGTAGGCCTAGCTGTTAAAAGGCCATAAACTTGTTATTCACAGCACAGCTATCTGTTTTTGTATTTCATTCTGGAAGTGGTTGGATTCAATTTAGATAATGTGTTATCCCTGAGTCACTAGAATAACTGAAAACCAGAGAGAATGCATTTCACAAGTAAAGTGCTCAGCCTATAATTGATTACTGATTTGATTGATATGCCGCATGCCATGAGGATATGGTCATGACTCATAATACATCACTGAGAAACTAGATGTAAACTGTATGCCCATAGTTTATATTTTGTAACGGTCCAAACTTAAGTGAGAACAGCAAATGTACTTGATTTAACAAAACAAAACAAAAAGGAGAAGTTTTGATTAAAACTGCAACCATTTTGATCATCTATGTATGAATTTTAATTACATTACTAAGACTAAAATGAAGCATCTCTCTCTGTTTGCTGTCAATGAAAGTGTCAATCTGGGTGCAGAGTAAATCAATTCTAACCGATGGTTTTAAACCAGCGCTATTCAACATCTGGCCCGTGGGCCTCATGTGGCCCCTGCGTCATGTCTATGCGGCCCGTCATGATAAATACCAATACAAATATATTTTGTCTACTTTCAGTGTGGACAAATAATTTCTGAAGTATTTTTTCACCACTAGAAACTATTTTTGTCTTGTTTTATACAATACGTTGTTGCTATCTTGTTTGTTCCAAAAGAAGAAACTTTTCATCATCATTCCATGACAATCTTTTTGTTCAACGAGGTTTGGCCTTACAGATGGAAATGTGTCTGTTTTCTGTGTGTTTCCTTAATCTTTAGACTACTCATGAAGTGTGTTACAAAACAGTCTAAACGTCCAAAATAGGATGGTCATTTTCAGCTTGTGGCCCTTGGACTTATTTATTCCGAGTGGCCCCTGAGACATCTTAAGTTGAGTAGCCCTGTTTTAAACAATAACCTAAATCTCAGCAGTGTCATAATGAACCCTGATCATCAGAGGGTTTACCAGTGGACTGTATGTACTGTAGATTCAGTATGTGTTTGCCGGGGGTTTTCATATTTTGACCTGCCAGGCCACATCTCCCTTGGTAAATATAAAGTTGAACATGACGTCAGCCTGTGCAGGAGTGAAGGCTTCACAAGTTGAAGGTTGTGGTTTTGAATCTTGTTCCTGGTAAAGCTTCATTGTGGGTCTTTGTAAGGTAAAGATAGTGTGAGGAGTAGGCTTTCTTCCGAGGTGGAAAGACTAGTGACGCGAGGTTAATAAGATAGTGTGAGGAGTGAGTACAACGGGCCATCTAGCTGATTCGGTCTAGGCTTGGCCTAAACGGGCAACAGGCTTGGCTTTGTTTTGGTCCCACCTGTTTGTTTCCCCAATTCCTATTTAAATGCTAGAGAAGTGTAGTCTTTTAGTCTACTCTATACCAAATCTCTTTGCCAAAAATAGACAATCTACTATATCCACGCATTGTCAGATTGTAGATCTGATATTTTTTTGTTTTGTATGTTTCTATGGAGTTAAGCTTACTCTAATAGACCACCTGTTGGGGTTATAATGTGCAAATTGGCCTTCTCTGTGTATTTTTGGTTTCTTCCTGAAAGCTGAAAGCCTCTGAGTCAAAAGGCCCAACTGAAAAACACTGAATTAATGACATCATAAACTCATCACTGTGGGTGTGGCTAACTTCAGCTGGTCACTCACCACCCACCTGACAACCAGGCATACTTAATGAACTGGTGGGTGTGGCCACTTAAAAAAACATAATTTTAACTCTTTCTGTACACTTTTTTGGAACAAATCTTCCTCCTAGTATAATCATAATACCTGATCATCATGTTTTAGGGGGGGGGGGGGGGGGGGGGGGGAATAATGGCACCCCATCTTTAAGTGGTTAAGTGAAAAATCTGAGTACTTTTTCAACACAGCTGAAGAGCTTGGAATTTAATTTAGATTTTTGAATGTGTGTGTGTGGCGTGCACGTGTGTGCTCGCTTGCATGCTTGCATGCGTGTGTGTGTGTGTGTGTGTATGTGTCTATTTTACCACTCTGGATTCCCAACAACACGACTCCTTTGGTGTTTTGGCACAGATTTCAAAGGCATTAATTTATCACATCAAAGTATACCGGCAGTCTGTGTGATTGATTGATGATCAGCACCTCTGTGTGTCCATACATGCATAGTGTGTGTGTGTGTGTGTGTGTGTGTGTGTGTGTGTGTGTGTGTGTGTGTGTGTGTGTGTGTGTGTGTGTGTGTGTGTGTGTGTGTGTGTGTGTGCGTGCGTGCGTGCGTGCGTGCGTGCGTGCGTGCGTGCGTGCGTGCGTGCGTGCGTGCGTGCGTGTGTGTGTGTGTGTGTGTGTGTGTGTCAGGCTTGTCAACTCTCCTGGATTTCCCAGTCCTGGATTTTGAACCCCTCTCCTGGGAGTCTCCTGGATTGGCAAATCTCCTGGATTTCTCCTGGATTTTGTATCAAACTCCCCAAATTCACCAGAACACAGGAAATGACATCTACTATGTAAAAAAAAAAAAAAACTTAAGTAATGACTGTGTGTGTGTGTGTGTGTGTGTGTGTGTGTGTGTGTGTGTGTGTGTGTGTGTGTGTGTGTGTGTGTGTGTGTGTGTGTGTGTGTATGTGTGCGCGCGCGCGCTGCAGTGTCCGGAAGTTTAGGCGTTAGGCCTATATGAATTCCCCTAAAACTTCACACAACATGTGGCATTACAGACAGACAGAGAGGTCCAGGTTTTATGTGAATTCTCAGCTGAACTGTGGGATTATAAAAGCAGCAGCTATACTGTATACTGAAAAACAGCCTGGCTGGAACTCAAATGCATAATGCAGGGGCAGATAAGATTGATGCACACTGACACTGCACTGGCTCTCCATGGACATGTTCCTAATCCCTGCCACTAGGTGGCCCTAGACACCATCTGGGGGAAAATTCACTAATCCAGGGCTCTTCAACGTTTTCAAGCCAAGGAGGCAAGGACCCCTTAGTTGAGAAAGAGATGATAAGCAGGGACCCCCACAACCTTTTCATAGATTCCATATGGTAGTTTGACAGCACAATCATCAGTGTATTTTGATTCATGTCAATTTGTGACGCCTGTGCGAGGCGTTGTGTGCTTGTAGATCTGCTGTTTTCACTACTGTCGTGCGACAGCCTCGTATGATGAAGCAGGGCTTTACCTTGCGAAGAAACGTACACATTTGAAACTTGTAGATACAAGGTTTCTTCCTGACAGTGACGATATTTACACCCCCGTATTATGTTGGTGTGCCATGCATGGATTCTTGGGACATGAAGACTGAGTGTGCCCATGCAGAAAAAAGGTTGAGAAACACTGACCTAGAGAAACCAATGAGAAGTGACCAGCTGACAGATGAACAGGGTGCAAAGTGCACCTCATTCTTCCTTCTAGTAGGATTCTCTGTTCCTGTTTATTCTGCAGTGATGGTGTGTGTCATTGCAGTGCAGGAGCAGCCACCTAACCCATCTTTTCATCAGCCGGGTGATCAGATAGGCTAAGGCAGGGGTAGGCAACCTTAGGCACGGGTGCCAACATTGGCACAGGGGAGGGTGATCACTGGCACACTGGCAGATGTGTGAGAGAAAGAGGATTTATATTTTAAAATCAAATATTGTTTTAAACATGGTCAATTAAATCACCTAAGTCATCTATGCAGCAAATTACATCCTGCAAAATTCTGAACTTTGACTGGGGAGGGTCGGGGAGATGGGTGAGTCTAATGATCATTAATCAAATGTTGACATGGCACACTGACTATTTAGAAACTAACCTGACCCCTGGGCTAAGGTAATCTATTGAGTTGAAAACAGCTATTATTATTAATATAAACTATTATTGTTTGTGCTTAAAACATTTCTCCCGTTTTGATATACTGTCATGATACTGAGTACTGACCATGATACTGACCTGGTCTCCCTCACAAGGCCTGTAGAGAGAAGACCTGCAGTCCTGCACCTTTCATGACTAATGTGTTACAGATAACACAACAACATGCAACACCTGCTTGTGTGTGTGTGTGTGTGTGTGTGTGTGTGTGTGTGTGTGTGTGTCTGTGTGTGTGTGTGTGTGTGTGTGTGTGTGTGTGTGTGTGTGTGTGTGTGTGTGTGTGTGTGTGGTGTGTGTGTGTGCGTGCGTGCGTGCGGTGCGCGTGTGTGTGTGTGTGTGTGGTGCCAACTGTAACTGCCATCCCCAACCCTTGGGTTAAGCATATATAAACAGCAGCTGCACAACAGCTGACAGTTCCCCTCTCTCTCTCTCTCTCTCTCTCTCTCTCTCTCTCTCTCTCTCTCTCTCTCTCTCTCTCTCTCCCTCCCTCCCTCCCTCTTTCTCTCTCTCTCTCTCTCTCTCTCCCTCTCTCTTTCTCTCTCTCTCTCTCTCTCTCCCTCTCTCTCTCTCTCTCTCTCTCTCTCTCCCTCCCTCTCTCTCTCTCTCTCTCTCTCTCCCTCCCTCTCTCTCTCATGCACACACACAACCTCAAACACACAGGCCCTGCTGCAGGCACAGGCGTGTCGTACCCGTACTGTACATACTGTATAGAGAGCCAGAGAAACACCTGCCACAACACTGCACAGCTGTCATGTGCATCATCCTTCTTTACCCTGCATGTAACCCCCTCTAACACACACACACACACACACGCACGCACGCACACACACACACACACACACACACGCGCGCGCGCGCACACACACACACACACACACACACACACACACACACACACACACACACACACAGAGGACCTACTTTAGCACACAAAACCTAACTGGCCTATGGTTCGCTGACACCTGAGCACACACACATACATTCACACCACCTGAGCACACACACATACATTCACACAACAGGATGTGACTGGTCCACCGCGGCTAACACATCCTTTCCAACAAGCGCTCAATGCAGCCTACGTACCAGAATGAATTACTGTACACTGTAAAACTGCTCTCTCGTTTATACAAACCCTTCTCGCAATGAATCACTGCACAGTAATATGTAACACTGTAGGCCAGGGGTGCCCACACTTTTTTGACGTAAGATCTACATTTAAAATGACTAGCTCAACATGATCTACCCATCCAAAATGTTTTAGCTGAGGGCCTGAGGGGGGCTTTGGAATAGCAGCACTGGCGTTACGTTTTAGGCAAACGCACTAAGGGGAAAATACATGGGAAATACTGGGGGAAATGTCTTCATCCCATTCTGTATGGAAGTGGTAGGTTTTGGGGTTCTTTGTAATGCTACTGAGTACTGACTCTTGAACAAAGTAGTATAAAGTATTGCACTTTAGAAGCCATGAAGGGGGATGACAGGCTCTTCTTGATGTCATATTGACATATTCTTTTTATATTTTAATTATATATATTTAGAGGCATGTCATGTGGTCTACCTGCACACCCTTGGTGATCTACTGGTAGATCACAATCTACCTTTTGGGCACCCCTGCTGTAGGCTTTCAGTTTCACTTTGAGGTATACTGGACTGGAGTAATACTCCACACTGACTCCACTACATCTCAGAGATGTAGTGGAGTCAAATATATACTTTTACTACTTGAAAACTTTGTAGCTACTAATTACTATGTAGATTGTGATTATTATTACAAGCCACATTAACTACACAGCTCTATAGCCTACACATGTTGGCCATTTGAAAATAGCCTATCAAAATGTGTGAGCTTGTAGATCTGCTATTTTCAAAAGAGTGACATTCTGCATAATGTGTACTGTACTTTTGGTACTTTACAGTATGTACATTTTGATACTTTTACTGAGGTAAATGTAGAATTCTGGACTTTTACTTGTAACAGAGTAGCCTATAGCGGGTATGCACAGCACGTGACATCATCATCATACCAGGAAGTTATGCGGGAAGCGAGGAACACCTACTGAGTGGCAAAAAAAAAAACTTCTTTCTAGCCTTGACAGCCCATACATCCAGACAGAAATGTCCTACCTGATCGCATTAAACAACATAAAACAACGATGTAGTACCTTTTACACCACTGCTGATTTTCCAGTTCAGGTTAGAAACTACAGGAGATGAACAACATGGAAGGCTATGGTCAGAAACAGAGCTGCCACTCATCAAATGAATAATGGGTGAGTTAGATTTAGGTGAAGGCTACCCAGAAGCAGTACCAGTAGAGACAGTATTATTTCTGAGAGTGTAGAGACAGTATATTCCACCTACGGTACATCTAACATGTTGGTTCTCAAAGTGGGGTCAGGGGACCCCCAGGGGTCCTTGAGGGAGTTCCAGGGGGTCCCCAGGTAAATGATAGTTTGGCAAAAATGGCCATTATGGGTCTGTAACTCTGAGAGTGTACAAATGGAACCACATGGGTCCATTTGTACAATCTCAGAGTTAAATTAACATTGATTTAGCCATAAAAATCTTCTCTTGTGCGTGGGGGCCCCTGGCATATCTTTTCAAATGGGGGTCCGTGGGCTAATAAGTATCAATTTGGGGGTCCTTGACATGAACCACTGATCTAATACACCCAATTAATTTGATTATCTGCAGCTTATCATTGCTTACATCACAGTATGCAGCCTTCCTCCATGTTTTCAATCACATGATGCAGTTTTCCCTGAAACAGTGGCAGGTGAAAGATGAGGCCGTATCAGAATGCATTTAATGAATGACACAGTTCAAATGAACCGTGTGTGTGTGTGTGTGTGTGTGTGTGTGTGTGTGTGTGTGTGTGTGTGTGTGTGTGTGTGTGTGTGTGTGTGTGCGTGTGCGTGCGGCATCCGTCAGAATATTCCTGGCTATATGTTTTATTAATAACACACACACACACACACACACACACACACACACACACACACGCGCACACACACACACACACACACACACACACACACACACACACACACACACACACACACACACACACACACACACACACAGAGGGGGATGGGGGATGCTAATAAGCTGTGCACACACACACACACACACACACACACACACACACAGACACACACACACACACATGCACACAAATACAATACATGTGGTAACGATGCAATACTCCTCGCGCTTCCAAACCTAAACTCCTCATCCTCAATGTTTCAGAGCAAAAGGGGAGCAGCAACATATGCCAGCTGAAAGGTTCATTTACCTCCTCCCATGATTACCTTTAAGATAACAAAGCCCATATTTAAAATAGTTCACAACACGTTGCGATGTGTTCAACTTGTGAGCTTGTAGATCTGCTATTTTTGCATAATGATGTATAAAGGGCCATAGTTAACAAACACTGCGTGCACTCGTTCAGAGCAGCAGCAAAGATGAGCCTCAACAAATCCCCAAAGGTTCATGACAAGAAGATAGATAGATAGATAGATAGATAGATAGATAGACAGACAGACAGACAGACAGACAGACAGACATACAGACAGACAGACAGACAGACAGACAGACAGGCAGGCAGGCAGGCAGGCAGGCAGGCAGGCAGGCAGGCAGGCAGGCAGGCAGGCAGATAGATAGATAGATAGATAGATAGATAGATAGATAGATATCTTTATTATCCCAAGGGGGAAACTTAGTAAAGAACCACAATAAGAACTGCATAATAGCACTTTAACCCAAAATGGACAACTGCTTTGGCTTTCATTTTACCATGTCATGTCAGAAAACAGCGTCAGTTGATAAGATGGACAACATAAGGCTCCAATGAAAGACAGAAGTTATCAAGTATCATTAATGTTGTCATTTTATCAACTGGCCCCTTGACATTGTTGTAATGTGGCCCCCAGGCTCAGCTGTTTGAGTATCCGTGGGCTAAAGGACTATTCAGCGACGGGCAGAGGCGTCATTTCAGAAAGACAGGCAAAACATAAGTTACCATAGCCGCATTTCTAAAATAGCAAACATTGTAGATCGATAAGCTAGATCAGCTATTTTCTCTATTGGTTTGGGGGTGAAAAGAGAAAATGTTTGAAAATAAAAACAGGGATTTGCCACGTTGAAAGGTGTTCGTGGTTGCATTCAGTGTAAAGGAGCATGAAACCCTATACTAGGGGTCTTCAACGTTTTCAGGCCAAGGACCCCTTATTTGAGAGAGAGATGGAGCAGGGACCCCCACAACCTGTTCATAGATTCCATATCGTTTCATTGTTTGACAGCACAATCATCAGTGTATGTTGGATTCATGTCAATTTGTGTTTTCAGATATTTAACCACTTGAACTGTCAATAGTTGATCAACTTGACCTTTCACTCTGTACTTAGACTGCTCTTTTCCCCCCTCTACACCAAAGCTCTTTGCCGAAAATAGCCGATCTACAAGCTCACAACGCCTCGCACCGCGAGGCGTTGTGAGCTTGTAGATCTGCTATTTTTGGCAAAAGTTCTCCGAATATGGACGCTAGGGTTCAAGTGGTTAATATAACAAAGGAGAAAAAAAGGTTTCTATCACACAAAGATTAGGAGGGCCCCCTGTAGTAACTCTGAGGAGCCCCTGTTGAAGACCCCTGCCCTATAGCCTGAGCTTGTACTTTATTATCCAGCCCAGGTTAAGGTTATAAAAACTACCGCAGATTATAAACATGGCAGAGCAGACTGTAGTCAGTCGGTGAAACGGCTTATTAAATGAATAATGGCTGCGATAGATCTATCATCATGGCAAGCATGAGGCGGTTGACAATGTGCAAGCATTGACATGTCTAAATCCAACTCCCACCGTTCATTTGATTCGCTGCACGGCTGTGCTGTTGCTTACATCACATTGTACTATAAGGTCAGCCTTACACGCTAATGGTGTGAGTTATAGATTTACGTGTACCCTGAAGCAATAGTCCTCCTAAATCTAACACAGCCAATTAATGTGATTATAAGCTGCAGCTGTGCAGCTTACATCGTGGCCGACTATAAGGTCAGCTTTTACACGCTATGGTGTGTGAGTTAGATTTAGGTGTACCAGGGACGTGCTGGGCCCCTGATTCAGCCCGGGAAAAAGAGTTGTAGAGGCCCTCATTGCGTGCTATAGAGAGAGATCACTCTCTATAGAGCTGCTGCTACTCAAAGATTGCTGCCATTTCAGATCATGACAAGTGACAAGCCAGTGGGACATGAGTTATATTTCGTCATTGTCGGGTGGAAACCTTGTACGTCCAAAACCATTTTAAAAATGATTTAAACTAGTGAAAACAGCCGATCTACAAGCACACAACGTCATACAACGCCTCGCGGTGTGAGGCGTTGTGTGCTTGTAGATCTGCCGTTTTCTCTACTTTTGTGCGACACCCTTGTATGATGAAGCAGGGCTTTGCAAATTTGAAACTTGGAGATACGAGGTTTTCTGCCCGACAGTGACGATTGACTTTGTTGGCCGCCCAGCCCCCAAAATGGAACGAAGGCCGACATTTTATTTTAATTTCTTTCCTAATGGCCGGCCTGGACCAGCCGGGAATGAACTGGCCGTTCGGGAGTTGTCCCGCTTTTCCCAATGGCCAGCACGTCCCTGAGGTGTACCCAGAAGCAATACGATCAGTGACTGTGACAGTAGTCAGCAGTGATTAGCTGCAGCTTATCATTGTTTTCATCAGCGGTTCTCAACCTTTTTCAGGCCGCGACCATAGAAAGGTAGACTCCCTCCCATCTGGGGCGATTGTATCTATTCTGCATCTAGCATTTGGCAAGGCCGAGTAAACATTTTTAACTCAAATATCTCTGCTTCTGGGGGTCCCTGGAACTAAATATTTTGAGATGGGGGGTCTGCAGCCAAATCATTTTGACATGACAAAGTTTGAGAACCACTGATACAAATCTTTGCTTGTGGGGGGTCCCTGGAACAAAATTTAGATGGTGGTCCGCGGCCAAATACATTATCATTTTGGGCTTTGGGGGTCCTTGACAAGTTTGAGAACACTCAGAAAACTGTTAGGATTTAGAAGACATTTTGTAGACTCAGTGGTTCTCAAACTTTGAGTCAAAAATGTCAGTTCCGTGACCACAAGAGCAAAGGTCCGTTTCTCAATGGATTTGTCATCTAGGAGGGTTATTAAACAAATTTGGTCAGGGTGTATTTTTTTAAATGGCCGGGAAAATGTTTGACAGCTAGGGTAATTTTCAGTCTCATTCACTTACTATACACTACACTATAAAGGAAAAAATTACTCCCAAAAAAAACTGCTTTAAGTGGGATGTGAGGGGTCAAACTAGGTTTTTTTTTTATTATTCTGAATCCATTGTAGGCATTTGTTTTGCATGAAAAACATTCCTTGGGCTAAAAACTGACCCCAAAAGACTGTGAAAATTGATGACTCATCACTAAACCATAGTTTTGTTGGCCGTTTTTTAGCCCAAGGAATGTTTTTCATGTAAAACAAATGCTTGCAATGCTTCAGAATAATTAAAACCCCTAGTTTGACCCCTCACATCCCACTTAAAGCAGATTTTTTGAATGAGACTGAAAATTACCCTAGCTGTCAAACATTTTCCCAGCCATTTTAAAAAATACACCCCGGCCAAATGTGTTTAATAACCCTCCTAGATGACAAATCCATTGAGAAACGGACCTTTGCTCTCGTGGTCACGGAACTGAAATATTTTACCTAACTATCTGAGGTGCCTGTATTGTAACTGAGGGGGTCCCGACCCACAGGTTGAGAACCACTGGCTTACATCACAGTGTACTATAAGGTCAGCCTTACGCTGATGGGTGAGTAGATTTAGGTGTAACCAGAGGTAGTTGCAGCAGAGACAGTAAGCCTAGTCTGCCTAACTAGATCTATCACACCCAATTCATTTGATTAGCTTTATCACTGCTTACATCAGAGCAGGGGTGGGCAACTTTGATGATGGCGAGGGCCACTATATTTCCACCTTCACTCCAGAGGGCCACATTGCATATTGCTACATCCTATTTTGTCATTCTAGTATATCTCATACAAAAGAAGCAAAAATAGCAGATCTACAAGCTCAAAACGCATCACAGTTTTGCTTCTTTTAAATAGGAATCCTGAATTATTTTTTGTTGTTTTTGAATTGGAATCCTGAAATGTAACATTTTTTTTTATCTAATTTCAAATGCATTTAGTTATATAGTCATGTTAACTTTATGAACCTAAATACAAATACATTGGACATAAACAAATAATAATAATAATAATACTATACTAGTCATTAAGCTACTAATATTGACTGACAGAATTAAAGCAGGTCATGTTTGGAATTGTAACAGCTGAAATCAGTAATATATCAGTGTTCCGGTATTAACCTGTGGGCCACATTAAGTGAAGGTGGGGGCCGCATGTGGCCCCCGGGCCGCCAGTTGCCCATGTATGCATCAGAGTATAGGCTAGCTTTATGCAGCCTTCCAAGGTTTTACCCTGGTGTAGTTGTAGTTTTTTACAGGAAACACTTTATGTAGGGTCAGAATCAAACATAATGATGTGTAGCCTGTCATGGGGGTCGTTCCTTATTAGGGCTGATTTCTACACACCCAAAATAGCGGATCTACAAGCTCAAACCTCTTGATTTCATGGACCCTTCACGACAAAAAAAAAAAGAAAACATTTGAAACAAGCTCAAACAAGTCTTATAGATCTGAGCTATTTTCGGTATACACGGCGACACGCAATCAAGTGTAAACTCGGGCGTTATAAAGGGTAACACAGAACAAGAATACAACTAATGAGTAGCACCCACCCGCGCGTGCGCACGCACGCACGCACGCACGCACGCACGCACGCACGCACGCACGCACGCACGCACGCACACACACACACCCCTCTTTCTCCAGGGGTATCATTTGGCGTGTCTCGCCTGGGTCTCAGAACAGAGGAGGAGGAGGAGGAGGAGGGGGGGAGGAGGAGGGGGGAGGGGGGGAGAATGATATATAAGCACACAGAGCTTTCTAATGAGACCCGGGAGAAAGGATGCTATATTATATTCATCCACTTATCTGTCACTCATCCTGCTTTCATCCTTAACAATCCCCCTCTCCACCTCCCCCTCCCCCTTTTAGATAAGGAATGAAATGGGGGGAGGGTGGGGGGGGGGGGGGGGGTGGAAGGAGGAGTGAAGACAAAAGAAAGGTGAGCGGTTATAAGAAAGGAGGACATCCAGGGAGACGCACTGTAAAGATGTCTGTTTGGTTCACGCTTCCAGAATTAAAGGGAGATGAAACCATAATAGGCCTCCTAGACTGATTTTGTAGTTTTGTTCTCCAGAAATCAGCCCTAATGAGGAACGACCCCCATGACAGGGCGGCTAGACATCATTGTGTTTGATTCTGACCCTACATAAAGTGTTTCCTGTAAAAAAATAAATATAACATTTACAGTAACGGGATTCCATGATTGACAAATTCCAAATTGACCCTTAAAGCCTTGTGTGTAGCTACAAATGGACCCTTACTGGTCCACTTGGTTCCGTTTGTTCACACTCAGAGTTATGAAGGGTCCTTGAGATGAAAAGGTCTAATCTCTGCCTCTAATATTTGACAATTTGGTCAATGTTTCATTTTAGAGGTATTGAAAAGTCCTTAAAGGGGAAGACCACCCAATTTCAATATTGAACTATGTCATTAATATATACCTTAGAGGAGTGTGGAAATAAAATAAAAAGTTCCCCCTCTTCTGTGTTGCCTAGAACTGGAGGATTGATGTTGGGGTTTGTATTGTAAAGTACAATGTGTGATGTCATCAAGTTGTAATTTGCAATACAAACCCCAAAATCAATCCTCCAGTTATAGGCAACACAGAAGAGGGGTAACTTTTTTTTTTTCCCACACAACTCCTCTAAGGTATATTAATGACACAGTTCAATATTGAAAATGGGTGGTCTTCCCCTTTAAACTGTTGCTTTAGAAATGTGCAGATACCCTCGTCTATACACTTAAACTTTATGTTGGTTTGACTTTGTTTACTGTTGAGTGAGAAAACAATGTTGCACATTAAGTTAATCATCTGGGGACCCCCCCCAAAAAAATCTTTTGGGGACCCCCCTGGGGGTCCACGGGCCACTGGTTGAGAACCAGTGATCTACAGAGTGTGGAGGAGTTTTTCTTTCCGTGGCGCAGCACAGCTCAGCTCCTCAGAGCCGTCGCAAGGTTTCCAACATCCTGTTTTTTATGAGCCTCGCAGCGCCTTATGACACAGCCTATGAATAGACCTGTGGGCCAGTAGTCACTGCTGCTGGGTGTGGTTCTGAATTAGTCGGGGACCCACAAGCCCAAAAGCTCAAGGAATAGGGTTGAACATGTGATTTTCTGCCGTACTTTTTATTTCTGTTTTATCTGAAAGCCTTACCGAAGGCCATAAAGGAGTGTGGATCACTAGCATCCTTTAAAATTGCCCTGAAAAACCACTTACAGGCAGCAGCCGTTCGCAACTGGTAAAAAAACTAACCTAGCCCAACCCTACCCTCCCCTGCCCCTTCATTGTATATACTTACTGTTTGTTTAGACTCTTTTTTTTGTTCTCTCATTTTTATTTTCTTTACATATCTACTGCATAGTACTGTGTTCTATTCGTCTGTCATTCAATGTTATATGAGATACTTAAATGGTTTCCTGTGGAAATAAGCTTAGTCTTTTCATGGATCTCCTTTTAGTAGACCTTGTACCAGTGAACTGTACCGTCATGAAACTGTAGGGGGAAGATGGACGACAACCTTCACGTGGTCTTCTCTGTGAGTAGCAAGGTCAGGGTGAGAGACCCGCTTGTGAAACCAATGTCGCCAACTAGTCATCACCGATGATGACACACGAAAGAAGAAGAAGAAGATGAAACTGTACCTTTTCCTATGCAAACTTCTAATAAAGTCTTCAATCAATCAATCAATGGTCACTAAGGTCCACAGAATGAGAGGTCTGCTCTGCCGGAAACATCGCTACAAAAGGTTATGGACATTTGTATATTTACTGTCCCATTGAGTCCACTAGAAATATATAAAAAAAGAAAAAAACATCTGCTTTAAGTAGCATGTGAGGGGTCAAACTAGGGGTTCTTCATGATTCTGAATCCATTGCAAGCATTTGTTTTGCATGAAAAACATTCCTTGGGCAACATTGCAGCCACCCAAAACTGTGAAAAGTGAAATGTTTTTGGGGGACGAAAGTTTGCCCAAAAGGAATGTTTTTCACGCAAAAGAAATGCTTGCAATGGATTCAGAATGATGAAGAACCCCTAGTTTGACCCCTCACATGCTAATTAAAGAAGATTTATTTTCTTTTTTTATATATATTTCTAGTGGAGTCAACAATGGGACTTTTTTTCACGATGTTTCCGGCAGAGCAGGCCTCTCATTCTGTGGACCTTAGTGACCAAACTAATAGATAAAACAGAAATAAAAAGTATGACAGAACATCACAGGTCCTCTCCCATTTTGGTGACTATGGGTTCCCTGGCTAAATAGACTGGTGGGCCAGTAGTCACTGCCAGGGGCGTCACACCAAATTCTGGGCCCTGGGTACAAGGATTCACTGCGGGCCCCCCATGAATGTTAACTACTGAAAAATAGCAGATATACAAGCTCACTTGTAGATCTGCTATTTTTGAAAAATCGTGAAAATGTGTGCCAAGAAACCTATGTTTCCATGTCAGTGATGCTCAAACTTTTTCATGTGAAGGACCCCCTCCATCTCAAAATATTTAGTTCCAGGGACCCCCCCAGAAGCCAAATTTGAGTTACAAATGTTCACTTAAAAAATACATATATTCAAAGATGTGCGCACATTTTCACGACTTTTCAAAAATAGCAGATCTACAAGCTCGCAGCGCGGCACTCGGTGCCGCGCTGTGAGCTTGTATATCTGCTATTTTTCAATAGCTAAAGTTACTATAGGGCCCCTCCACCTTGGGCCCTGGTAACTCAGTCCCACTTTCCTACCCCTTGTGACGCCCCTGGTCACTGCTGCTGGGTGTGGCTCTGCTACATTGCAATATGATGACACTTTTCTTTCCCTCGCTCTTCTTCTTTTCACAGGAAGCTTAAAGACATTTCAGAGATGTGACCTCCGGGGCTCCAGTCAGAGGCAGACTGTTGTTGTCCAAACTGCAAAACCCTTAACTCCTCGGCAGGGACGTGCAGAGAATGTTAGAGAGGCAGGGGCTGACATTTCTAAAAAGGGCCTTTTGTTGAAAATATTGAAAATATGGCAGACCTCCAAGTGCTGAGGTTGGAGGTCGGCTATTCTCGGTGCTTGATACCACACTGACTGAACCAAGCATAATCAAGTGAATACTGGAGATGTGGCGTAACGGTATGGATTTCTACACAGAGAGGGCAATTCTTTCAACATAGGATGCTGCGTTCAAGTTCAGGAGAGTTCGGACAAGGCAATTTGATTCTCTTTAATGCTGCCTTCAGGTATGGCATGGAAAGAGGGGCATTTGCATTTCCTTCACCGTAGTGAAAACTGCATTCATGGTTCTGGAGAGGGCACTTTTTACAGACGGATAAAGAGGCAGGGGCTCAAGCCCCCTTTGATGTCTATGTGTGCACGTGCCTGCCCGAGTCTGTTGTCCAAACTGCCAAAAACATTACTCCTCTGAGCTCCTTGGAAGAAGAAACCACAGCTACTAGCTACTAGCTACTAGCTACTAGCTACTAGCTACTGGAAGTGATTTTTAAATCAGAAAATGAAATAATTTGAGGGTGGTTTCCAGGGGCGTCACAAGGGGTAGGAAAGTGGGACTGAGTTACCAGGGCCCAAGGTGGTGGAGGGGCCCTAGTAACTTTAGCTATTGAAAAATAGCAGATCTACAAGCTCACAGCGCAGCACCGAGTGCCGCGCTGCGAGCTTGTAGATCTGCTATTTTTGAAAAAGTCGTGAAAATGTGCGCAAATCTTTGAATATATGTATTTTTTAAGTGAACATTTGCAACTCAAATTTAGCTTCTGGGGGGGTCCCTGGAACTAAATATTTTGAGATGGGGGGGTCCTTCACATGAAAAAGTTTGAGCATCACTGACATTTTCACGATTTTTCAAAAATAGCAGATCTACAAGCTCGCAGCGCGGCACTCGGTGCCGCGCTGTGAGCTTGTATATCTGCTATTTTTCAATAGTTAACATTCACGGGGGGCCCGCAGTGAATCCTTGTACCCAGGGCCCAGAATTTGGTGTGACGCCCCTGGTGGTTTCCATCACCCATGATGGACACGCGGTCACACTGCACTTTTATTCCAGTGGTTCTCAACCTGTGGGCCGGGACCCCCAGGAGGGTCCCCAAATTATTATTTTTTTTTGGGGGGGGGGGGCTCCCAGATGATTAACTTAATGTGTTTTCTCACTCAGCAGTAAACAAACCAAAATAAAGTTTAAGTGAGGGTATAAAATGACAAATTAAACATTGTCAAATATTAGAGGCAGAAATTGTGAAAATAGAACCGTGTTATACTAAAATGTAATGTCTCAACTCGTCAGTTGAGGCATCGTCAGGGTGTGGGGGGGGGGGGGGGGGGGGATCAGAAGAATCTCCTGGTAAAAAAAAGGAGAAGAAAAAAAGAATTGCCCTTGGTGGATTTGGCTCTGGCCCCGCTCAACTGTGAATCCATTTCCTCACCCCAAAGAGTTGGGTGACCAATCAGGGCCCAGTATTGGCCTGGTCCAACCAATTGTTTCCAGAGACATTTTTTTAACCCTCCCCTTGGAAAAATAACTTTTCATTGTGGAAATACCAGACTCATCCACGTAGTGACATAGTCTGGCTACGCCAGGCTAGAACAACGTATGTTGCTCTAATAGTTAAAAATCTAAATCGACTCCACCGAAACAGACTTTTGAAATCTTGAGTTTTAATTCAACATAATAAAAGCACATTGTAAAGAATCTTTACGACCAAGGCTTGAAATCAGATGGAATGTAATATAATACCTTTATTTCATTATTATTTTGCTTTTCTTTCTCGCTCTCCAATGATTTCATTTTGGTCTAGTCATAGTCTTGGATTAAAAAAAACGAAATTCATGAAAACCTGACAAGCGTTGGCTGTGCAGTGTCTCTATGAGTAGAGTGGGGTCCATCCAAATGGACAGGACTGTGATGCTGCGTTCAGATGGGCTCAGGCAAGCGGTAGACGGCAAACGGCACCACCTGCTGGACGGTACGGCAAGGTAGAACAAAATATGCCCGACGGAACGGTACGGCAACATTAATTAATTATTTAAAGCGCTCGCGCAAAATGAAAACGCGCGCTGCGGTGGTTGAGGTGGCTCCATGCTGCTCTCTCTGCTACTGCTGGCTGATGTGTGTTCTGTGTGTGTTGGCGCTCTGCTCGAATTTGTCCTGTGAGATGGAGCTACGTAACATCCGGTTCCAGATTCCGTCCTGTACCACGGTAAAAAGATAAATTAATTTAACTTTACCATCACCGGTTTCGACTGCCGGACTACTGTACCGTTTGCCGTTCTACTCCCGTCCACTAAAATGACTTCCGGTTTGCCGTCTACCGCTTGCCTAAGCCCATCTGAATGCAGCATGAGTCAGGAGAATTCAAATGGAACCAAAGGGTCCATTTGGTTACATTTAAATTCTCTCTCTCTCTCTCAGGGATGGGACGATAATGGTTATTATGGTTCATCGTGGTAACTGTCCTCCGTCACACGCTAGCATGAATCATCATGGTAACTGTCCTCCGTCACACGCTAGCATGAATCATCATGGTAACTGTCCTCTGTCACACGCTAGCATGAATCATCGTGGTAACTGTCCTCTGTCACACGCTAGCATGAATCATTGTGATAACTGTCCTCCGTCACACGCTAGCATGAATCATCGTGGTAACTGTCCTCTGTCACACGCTAGCATGAATCATCGTGGTAACTGTCCTCTGTCACACGCTAGCATGAATCATCGTGGTAACTGTCCTCTGTCACACGCTAGCATGAATCATCATGGTAACTGTCCTCCGTCACACGCTAGCATGAATCATCATGGTAACTGTCCTCTGTCACACGCTAGCATGAATCATCATGGTAACTGTCCTCTGTCACACGCTAGCATGAATCATCGTGGTAACTGTCCTCTGTCACACGCTAGCATGAATCATCATGGTAACTGTCCTCTGTCACACGCTAGCATGAATCATCATGGTAACTGTCCTCCGTCACACGCTAGCATGAATCATCGTGGTAACTGTCCTCTGTCACACGCTAGCATGAATCATCGTGGTAACTGTCCTCTGTCACACGCTAGCATGAATCATCATGGTAACTGTCCTCTGTCACACGCTAGCATGAATCAGCTTCTGTTGAGCTGCAAATCCTAAAACGGATCTGTAAAGAGCAGATTTGGTACACTCTTATTTCACTCAAAACACATTGATTCGTCAAAAAAATTGCTGATCTACAAGCTCACACCAGACAAAGGTCTGAGAAGAACCAGTGCTGTAAGCCCTGAGACGTTTTCCCCAGGACCCAAACTAGTGAAAACAGCAAATCTACAAGCTCACAACTGAGCTTCTTAAACATTTGTTTTCTCATTTATGGACGATATTTCTTTTATTTATTAATGAAATGACTTACTGCATTTTTTTAAATTCATGAAAATCATAGCTTTTTGGGTTGAAAATGAACGGGGGTGGACAGTGGTGCTGGGGAACCAGAGTTCTAAACCACATGAACTCTGCAGCTCTCTGGAGACGTTCCCTCCCTGAACAATGTCAGACACACAAACAGGAAACACAGAGCTGAGATCTTCCAAGAAGAACAAGAACAAAGTTAAGTTCATAATCTTTTAGGCACTGAAAAGTCTCTGGAATTCCGTACCGACCGATGAGGCTCTTGGATAATATGGACGATATGTTTTTTTATTTGTACGTTTTCCCTTCTTCACGTTGCATCTGCATGTAACGCGTTTTTAAGACTGCATAATATTAGTATTCACATTTCCAGTCAAATTAAAACAGACGGTAAGAAAAATAGATTCTCATGTGTAATGCAAAAAAAAAAGAGTCCTGATTTGAGCCCACTGTCTGGAGGACCACCATAGTGTTATAGACCAGTGGTTCTCAACCTTTTCAGGCCGCGACCCCCAAAATAATCATATTTGAACTGGGGACCCCCCCCCCCCCACCCTGACGAGCACTAAGAGTTGAGGCATTACATTATGGTATAACACGGTTCTATTGTGAAAATAGCAGATCTACATGCTCACAACGCCTCGCAACTATTTTCACAATTTCTACCTCTATAATATTTGGCCAATTTGACCAATGTTTAATTTGTCACATTAAGTTAATCATCTGGGGACCCCCTAAAATAATTTGGGGAGCCCCCTGGGGGTCCCGACCCACAGGTTGAGAACCACTGTCCTAGACCACTGGTGTCCCGTTGCCCACCCAGTGGCGACACGGTGGAACAATAATAAATGCATTTTATAGTCAGAACAACCACACACTACTTTACCCTCATTGTCATAACATGGACAATCATGATGCAAGGAACCAAAGTGCCCCCCCCCCCCATAAATAGGGACAAAGTAAACATTAAAAAATCACACCCAATGTGAAGTGAGCGGTGGTCGTGCTTGCATAACGTCTTCAATTGGTAATTGGTGATGTAATACAGGCTACACACACCGCTGAGGAAAAGTGGCTACAGACACACGCACAGCCACTCTTAGGAGCGGTTTACCACCGCTCAAGAATAACGTGGTCTCAGCGGGCGAGAGCTGGAAAATGAACGAGGGACAGAAAATGAGGAGAAAGGCGTTGAAAAGAGGACAAATCTTTCAGTTGCACAGAAAAAGGGAAAAGAACACGAGAGAGAGAGGGGGGAACAGGACCCGCCGGCCCTAATGCTTTAACATGACACGCTGTGAGCCTTGGGCCCTAAGGCCCTAATGCTTTAACATGACACGCTGTGAGCCTTGGGCCCTAAGGCCCTAATGCTTTAACATGACACGCTGTGAGCCTTGGGCCCTAAGGCCCTAATGCTTTAACATGACACGCTGTGAGCCTTGGGCCCTAAGGCCCTAATGCTTTAACATGACACGCTGTGAGCCTTGGGCCCTAAGGCCCTAATGCTTTAACATGACACGCTGTGAG
Organism: Nannobrachium achirus; assembly: GCF_963921795.1. Lineage (NCBI taxonomy): Eukaryota > Metazoa > Chordata > Actinopteri > Myctophiformes > Myctophidae > Nannobrachium > Nannobrachium achirus. The sequence continues at coordinate 6,085,719 of NC_137833.1, read as the reverse complement.
CCTTGGGCCCTAAGGCCCTAATGCTTTAACATGACACGCTGTGAGCCTTGGGCCCTAAGGCCCTAATGCTTTAACATGACACGCTGTGAGCCTTGGGCCCTAAGGCCCTAATGCTTTAACATGACACGCTGTGAGCCTTGGGCCCTAAGGCCCTAATGCTTTAACATGACACGCTGTGAGCCTTGTGGATCCACTATTATTTTGGCAAACTATGGGGCTTTTAAGTCTGACATCATTTTGTAGGCAGAGGAGAACTTTTGGGGCCAAAAGGCCCCAGCGCCCATGAATCTTTTCACTATTTTTACTACCGGTATTTACTAATTTGTCTTCTCTTTCTTGTTGACAGGAAAGTGGTAGAATTATACTTTAGTGGTTATTTTTGTCTCGGATCTGTTGAAATAGCGAGGGACACATATTGACAATAAATCTGCTTGGAGGTCTGACTACAAAATGATGTCATGGCTTAAAAACCCCGAGCAGTGAAGTCTGACGTCATTTACACATCCTACCTGGTTCTCATTATTTCCCCCCCATTCTGAATTCTCATAGACTTTTTTCATATCGCGTCATATAAGAACTGTGTTCCAAACATAAACAAATGATCTCTGCGGTTTGACTCGTATTGATATGAAGAATCAACTGATGGTGAGAAAGCCCTAATGTTACTGTTGCCGAATTATTTACATTTTCGCTAGAAACAGGCTTTTATCAAATATGAGTGACTGACTATCATAAACCACACAGAGCCACCTCCCCGACAATATTGCGCAAACCGTTTGTTTATTTTTGGACCACAATGCTTATAGGAGACGATTTTAAGATGACTCAATGTTATTCTCCATAGAGAAATGACTTCCATGAACTAACCGGGGGATGAGCGAGTCACGACGTCATGACTTCACTGCTCTAGAATACTTGATGCTTGTGAGGTGTTAAAACACTTAAAGATGTTTTTTTTACAACAAGGGTTCATATTTTAGATTGTAATTACAGAAAAGAAAAGATGAGAGTTAAAATGTTTCCATTTACTGCTTTCTATTGGTTTAGTGATTTTAATGATATGTACTGTATGTATTTTTAGACATAATAAGCCAGGGGTAGAGAAACCGTTATTAGAGCACGAAGGGTTCCCGAAGGGTTCCCGAAGGGTTCCCAGTTCGAATCCGGGCTCCCCCTGAGTTAATGTCGAAGGGTCCTTGGGCAAGACTCTGAACCCCACATTGCTCCCGGTGATCAGGTTGGTGCCTTGCATTGTTTCCTCCACCACCGGTGTATGCATATGTGCGTGAATGGGTGAATGTAATGCACAATCTCTGTAAAGCGCTTTGGATAAAAGCGCTATATAAATGCACCATTTACCATTTACAGCAACACTACCAGCCCCCATAAGTCACATCTGCCCGTGACAGATTGCGGTGCATGTTGGGAATGGGCTTATTGTGTCTAAAAAGACGTTGTTTAGCCACTTGTATGCATGCCCCCACCCACTGAAGTAATTCAAATGGCTAAAACGATAGAAAGCAGTAAATGAAAACATGTTAACACTCATCTTTTCTTTTCTCTAATTACAATCTAAAATATGAACCCTTGTTGTAAAAAAAAAAAAAAAAAAAAGTTGTCCTTTAAGCCAAGCTTGCGGTTTTATTTTTAGAGAAAATTGGTGTGTGGTTAACTGGTTACAAAGTGCTTGGTTGAAGCCTGGCCGTAGAGGCGGTAGAAGTCCTGGGGGTGTCTGGGGGTCTGCGGGGGCGGCTCCAGCCACTCCCTCATGCCCAGCGGGGGGTGGGGGGGGTACTCCTGAGAGCCCACCCCCCAGGGGAAGGCCTCGGACAGCGGGTACGGTGGTGCGGGGGGGCGCGGGCCGCCGCGCGGCGGTCCTGTGGCGGGGGAGGCCCTGGAGGAGCAGTAGCAGTTGTCCAGAGAACACACCAGGATCTTCCTCCCGCCGCCGTACTGCGAGGAGGGTCCGCCGCCGCCGCCGCTGGGGGGGTAGGGGTGCGTTGGGGGCGGGGGGAACAGGGGGGAACCTGAGTGGTGGTGATGATGGCTGCTAGAGCCGGAGCCCAGGCCTGCAGCCACACGCTGCTGCTGCTGCTGCTGCTGGGCTGAGCTGTCCAAGATGTGGTGAGGGACCTGGAGGTAGGGGTGGGCGATATGGAAAAACACAATGTAGTGGGAGAAATATGTGAAAAAGGTGTTCACTTCCGGCAGAAAGCGTGAAAATTTGCACCTAGGGGTATTTTTGTGCGCTGAATTAAAAAATTGACGGTCCCAAGCACTTTTCTCAAATTCACTTTTCTCTAATTCACTTACCATAGGGTTAGGAAAAAAAGACCCCCCAAAAATCTTCTTTAAGTAGCATGTGAGGGGTCTATCTAGGGGGTTTTCATGATTCTGAATCCATTCCAAGCATTTGTTTTGCACAAAAACATTCCTTGGGCAAGAAATGGACCCCACAAAACTATGGTTTAGTGATGAGTCATCACTTTTCACAGTTGTGTAGGGTCCATTTCTTGCCCAAGGAATGTTTTTCGTGCAAAACAAATGCTTGCAATGGATACAGAATCATGACAACCCCCTAGATAGACCCCTCACATGCTAGTTAAAGAAGATTTTTTGGGGGGTCTTTTTCCCCTAGTATGGTAAGTGAATTAGAGCCACCAGATCCCATGGGAAAAGCGCTTGGGACCGTCAATTTTTGAATTCGGCGCGCAAAAATACCCCTAAGTGCAAATTTTCACGCTTTCTGCCGGAAGTGAACACATTAGCCTATTTTTGTTACATATTTCTTCCACTTTCCCAAGCTGTATCACGATACACAATCTTATCACGATTATTTTTCATGTATGGTTATTTTTCTTTTTTTTATGCCTTTATTGATAGGACGGTAGACTGACAGGACATGGGGGGAGAGATGGGGAGTGACATGTGGCAACGGTCGTCCGGATCGGGAATCGAACCGGCGACTGCGATGCCTAAGTGGTATGTATGCACCCAGACCAGTAGGCCAGTGGGCGCCCCCCATGTATGGTTAATTTTCTTTTTTTTTGTATGCCTTTATTGATAGGACGGTAGACTGACAGGAAATGGGGGGAGAGATGGGGAGTGACATGTGGCAGCGGTCGTCCGGATCGGGACTCGAACCGGCGACTGCGATGCCTAAGTGGTATGCACCCAGACCAGTAGGCCAGCGGGCGCCCCATGTATGGTTATTCTTCAAGTTACTTAACAGTACAACCACCTACGGTACAAGGTAACTAAAACTAAAAGAAAAAGTAGTAACAGACCATTTAGACCAGCGGTCCTCAAAGTGGGGTCCAGGGACTCTCTGGGTTCCTTTTGGGGGGTCTAAATTGACCCTTACAAGTCTGTAACTCTGACAGTATACGAATAAAACCAAATGGACCCTTACGGGTCCATTCGGTTTCATTTGTATACTGTTAGTTAAGGGGAGACCATGACATTGTAAAGTTTGAGAACTACTGATTTAGACCAAAATGAAGGTTTAAATTGAATTCTGCAATTAATCTCTGTATTAACAATTCAACAGGATTTTCTTATAAGACTCTCCCTCATCGTATCACGATACATACGATATCTCTGAAAAGGCATATGGTGGAGACATAGTATGGTCTCAACGATATTTATCACCATATCGCCCACCCATACCTGGTGTGAGAGACCCTCGGAGGGGTACAGGGAGGAGGAGCCGAGACCCTCGGAGGGGTACAGGGAGGAGGAGCCGAGGCGCTGCTGGTCTCCTAAGAAGGGTCGTTTTCCAGCGGAGCCACCGTGGAGGTCCTGGGACGCCGCCGAGGTCCCCGGGTGGTGGGTGGTCTCGGCGAACGCCACGCCGTGTTTTCTCTTCTCGGGTTCCGGAGCGGCGGTGTGGTCCCCCGAGCCGGAACCAACGCTCTGCGACGGCACGATCTGGAGGACCGAGGAATCCCTGAGTGGTTCTGATGAGGAAGCAGAGAGGATGGGTTCAGTGATTGATTGTTTTTATTTCGCCATTGTGCTACCTATAGTCAGTGTTGGGCGGTAACTTATTACTTAGTATTACCTTTTCCCTAGTAGTGCATTACAGTGGTCCTCAACCTTTTCAGGCCGCGACCCCCAAAGTAATCATATTTTAACTGGGGACCCCCCCACCCTGACGAGCACTAAGAGTTGAGGCATTACATTTTGTATATCACGGTTCTATTGTGAAAATAGCAGATCTACATGCTCGCAACACAAAGGCGTTGTGAGCATGTAGATCGGCTATTTTTACAATTTCTGCCTGTAATATTTGACAATTTGCCCAATGTTTAATTTGTCATTTTAGAGGTATTAAAAAGTCCTTAAATTGTCACTTTAGAAATGTGCAGATACCCTCGATACACCTAAAACTTTATGTTGGTTTGTTTACTGTTGAGTGAGAAAACCATGTTGCACATTAAGATAATTCATCTGGGGACCCACAGGTTTAGAACCACTTGTGTAAGTTATTACAACTGCCAAAACAGTAGTTCAGTTCTAAAAGGAGCTGCATACACAGGTCATATTAACAGTTTTACTGCCAGCCCATTTCAGTGTTTTTACGACCACAAGAAAACGCTGTTTACACATCTATCCGTTCTGTCCATTCTTTTCAGTACCCTGGGTGACGCTAAATTCCACCATAGTTACACTCATACAACCATGCTAACAAAATGAGCAAATAGCTACTTTTGCGTCGGGCGCTTCACGCACACGCTCCGTGCGTTCGGAACCGGGTTGCCACCAGCTGCTCAGATCTTTTTTCGGAATGAAAATCCGACTTACGGGTGAGGAGGAAAGTGTGTTTTATGTATAATGCATTCTAACCAGAATCAAAACAAAGCAGACCCAGAATGGATCGTGCACTTCCGCGTTTTCGTTCAGTCACATGATCTGCCACTGGAGGCAAGGCAAGTGTTTCGTATGAAACACCTGTTTGTTAAATCGGCAAAAATAATATATTTTGAGTTGTTTTATAACAAAAATAGCCTATTCTCGTCAACCTTCGTCTGTGGGTTGGTTGCCTAATTAATAATTCTCGTCAATCTACCTCTGTGGCTTTGAAAGAGTTCATTTGTACATGACTTATAAGTAATGTGGTAATATTATGAGTTACACTTCGTGAGCAACTTGCTATAATACTCAGTGCATTTCAGTGCATGTTAAATGCACCTAACCGGCCAACAGACACAGTTTCCTGGTTGGTCTCTCACCCTCCAGCGCTCTGCGCAGGCTCTGCTCTCTCTTGGTGAGCTCAGACAGCAGGAGATGGGAGTTCAGACGACCCACTTTGTGGGGAGGGAGCGAACTGCCCAGGTACGACTTTGACCTGAGAGAACACACACACACGTTAAGACGTGTTAGGCCGCCACATGCCGCCAACAACAGATCTCGTACACAGAGTATAGATTAGGTTTTACAGAAATGATAATAATAATACATCAGACTTATATAGCGCTTTCTAAGGGTAACCGGTCACTTCGCCAAAAATCCAACTCGCCAAATTGTCCACGCTCATTGGGCGGGCTTGTCAATGCTCCTGGATTCGCCAGGATGATTGGCAATTACATCTACTATGTTAAATATTTCCTGGGGGAGGACCCCCAGATGAGAAGTCATTATTAAGGATGTCTTACTTTGCTTCAGTCATCAAATTTGTACACCTACATTGGCATTTAAAGGCTGAAATTATACCCATGCTAGTAAAGCAAGCCTGATAAACGTATCAAACATGCACAAAATTCAACAGAACACAGGAAAATATATCTGTTAAGAAGTTTTGGGGGGAGGACCACCAGACCCCTGTTGGGGAGTTCCCCGCACCCCCTAAAAAATAAATCTCCGGGATTCTCCTGGACTGACAGTCCAATGTTGACAACCCTGCTCATTGGCGAGGTGTCCTAGCAAGATGATTTGGCGAGTTGGATTTTTGGCGAAGTGACTGGTATTCTTTCTAAGCACCAAAGTGGCGCTACAAAACAAATACAAAGTAAGCTTGCCCGTTCGAACATATGTGCTCCGAATTATGTGCAACGTTTGGGTTATGGGGTGTGTACAGTATAAGAGGGATTGAACATAGGAGTCTCAGGAGTAATGTTGAGAATGTCAGTCATCTCCAAATTTGGGCATTGTTTCAGCATGCGGCTGTTACCATGGCGGGGACGCATGCGCAGTACAGGCGGCGGTATCAGTGATGTCAATTTATCTCCAAATTTGGGCACTGTTTAGTATCAGTGATGTCATGTGGGTAAATCAGACAGACATTGGACGGACAGACAGACATTCGGTAAATTAATAGTTAGAGATAAACAACTTCATTAGGAGAGAAGAAAAGAAAAGTACAAAACATTTGGCGGTGTCAGGCAGAGAAAGCAAGTCTAAAAACCTGGGTTTTGAGGGCATAAAATGCTTACCTGTCCATTAAGAGCTGGTAGGGCTTGGTGTTCTGAAAGAGACGATCACACATGAGCACATTAAAACCCATTCAAAACGGGTACACATTATTGTGTATTATTATTTTATGCTTTAACTACTGAAAAATAGCAGATATACAAGCTCACACGACTTTTTCAAAAATAGCAGATCTACAAGCTTGCAGCGCGGCACTCGGTGCCGCGCTGTGAGCTTGTATATCTGCTATTTTTCAATAGCTAAAGCATTCAATAATTCTAGGCCTAAATGGGTTAACCCGAGGCTGACTCCACAAATGACCTCAAAATCACTAGTTCTCACACTGTCAAGATTTTCCAAAAATTATCAAACATAGCAGATGTACAAGCTTGCGCTTGTATATCTGCTATTTTTGAATTGTCAACGCGAAAATCTACAGTGACACAGATGCTTTCGCAGTTTTAATGGGTTAGAGGAGAGCTTCTCAACCAGTGGTCCGGGGACCACCGGTGGTCCTTGAGGGGGTTCCAGGTGGTCCCCCAGCTAAATGATGGAGAGTTGGATCCTTATAGATCTTTAACTCTCAGTTAATTTATTGTTAAACATCTGCATTACTACATTTACAAGAAGTCTACTAGACCAGTGGTTCCCAAACCTTTTTGTCTCAGGGCACCCAAATATTTTTTTAATCCGAGGCACCCCATACATTATAATTTTCACTCCCAGCACCTTATCTTTATAGCATATCGTCGTTGTCGGGTGGAAACCTCGTATGTCCAAAACCGTTCGTTTTGTATTTATCATCTATAAAATGTACCTGTGTGCTTGTAGATCTGCTGTTTTCACTAGTTTTGTGCGACGGTCTTGTATGATGAAGCAGGGCAAAAGACGAAGATTTGAAACTTGGAGATACAAGGTTTCTGCCCCGACAGTGGCGATATTTTAGTGATTATGATGCGAGGAAAACGTTGAGATAATCTTTTCAAGTGTCCAAATAAATTCCAAATATAATCAAATTATCTCACGGCATGCCCCTGGACTACTGTCGCGGCACCCCAGGGTGCCCCGTCACCCACTTTGAAAACCCCTGTATTAGAGAATGTAGAAGAAAAAAAAATCTGTTATCCTAAACACATCAATACAGCATGGAATTGTAGACAAAATATTATCCAACGGCAACAAAACATTCTAGGTTTTGTGTCCGAGAGGCTAAAAGTCCTCAAACGGTGGTTCCGTGGCCCAAATGCAGAATAAATAATGGACCTCGATGTGAAAAAGGTTGAAACCCACTGGGTTAGATTAGGACAGGGGTTTTCAAAGCGAGTGACGGGGCACCCTGGGGTGCCGCAACGGCAGTCCAGTGGTGCCACGAGATCATTTGATAATATTTGGAATTTATTTGGACACTTGAAAAAAATATTTAGCGCCATTTTAAACTTGAAATACAACTTTATTTTCAGTCAGTTCTAACCAAAATGGCTATTATCTCAACGTTTTCCTCGCAACATAATCACTGTCGGGCAGAAACCTTGTATCTCCAAGTTTCAAATGTGAACGTCTTTTGGTAAAGCAAGGAAGGCCCTGCTTCATCATACAAAACTGTCGCACAAAACTAGTGAAAACAGCAGATCTACAAGCACAAAACGCCTTGCATATAGATGATAAATACAAAACTGTTTTGGACATACAGTACAAGGTTTCCACCCGACAACGACGATATGCTATAAATATAAGGTGCTGGGAGTGAAAATTATATTAATATAAAAAAAAAAGAAAATTATGGGGTGCCCTGAGACAAAAAAGTTTGGGAACCCCTGGATCAGAGGAGAGCTTCCGTCTGAAATGCCTTGAGACAAAACGCTGCGTTTACAGTACAGTACAGTACAGTACAGTACATACAGTACAGTACAGTACAGTACATACAGTACAGTACAGTACAGTACAGTACAGTACAGTACATACAGTACATACAGTACAGTACAGTACAGACAGTACAGTACAGTACAGTACAGTACAGTACAGTACAGTACGTACAGTACGTACAGTACAGTACAGTACAGTACAGTACAGTACATACAGTACAGTACATACAGTACAGTACAGTACAGTACATACAGTACAGTACAGTACAGTACAGTACAGTACATACAGTACATACAGTACAGTACAGTACAGACAGTACAGTACAGTACAGTACAGTACATACAGTACAGTACAGTACAGTACAGTACAGTACAGTACATACAGTAGCAGCCGTTAAAAGCGCTCATGTGAAGCCTGCATGTTTCTTTTCCCCCGCGGACAGACGGTCCCTTGATCATGCGTCTGGTAACCGCTTTATAGCGTATAGGGCTTAACAAGCACATAAATCCCATGTACTGTATGACTGGTGTGCCCCAGGGGTCTAAACTAGGGCCTCCTCCTTTTTTCCCCCTGCATAAAAATATATCTTTACTGCCCGGGACGGCCCGGGAGTAAAGAAAGAGAGATTGTACGAGGGCTATTTTTACCGGGAAAATGGCCAAAGTACAATCTCACAACGTGTTGCAACGCTGGATAGGATCTATAGCGGCTGTTGTGGAATGACATAACATTAACGTCAATAGAATTCTCCTTTAATTTGGGAATCCTTGAAAATGAAAAAGTTTGCGAACCACTGGCCCCAAGCATGAACTGGCTTAAACGCACGCACACGCAAACACACATAAGCATATTGTCACTGTCAGGCAGAAATCTCGTTTCAAAAGCGTACATGTTTTTAGTACGGTAAAAAGCCCCGCTTCATCACACAAGACTGTCACGCAAAACTAGTGAAAATAGCCGATCTGCACAACGCCTCGTGGCGCGAGGACACAGAGGGTTCCCAGTTCGATCCCGGGCTCCCCCAGAGTTAGTATCGAAGAGTCCTTGAGCAAGACTCTGAACCCCTAGTTGCTCCTGGTGAGCAGGTTGGTGCCTTGCATGGTTTCCTCTGCCATCGGTGTATGAATGTGTGTGAGAATGGGTGAATGGAATTAATGTGTGTGTGAATGGGTGAATGTAATGTATGTGTGTGTGAATGGATGAATGTAATGAATGTTTGTGTGACTGTGAACTGTAAATGGGTGAATGAAATGCAAATTCTATGTAAAGCGCCTTGGATAAAGGCGCTATATAAATGCACCATTTACCATTCACCATGTACGTACCTTCATGAAGTTGATGTCCTCGGCTCGTTGGCAGAACGTCTGCGCCGAGCCCAGCAGCCTATCGGCTTCCTGCTGCCGCTCCCGCAGCCCCAGGGCCTGCTGTGATTGGCCGTGGCGGTACGCTCCGTGCACGCTGTCCAGCAGCCGCATGCTCTCCTTCAGGTCCTCATCCAGCAGCGCCGCCATGCGGCGGTACTGAGCCCTGACACGCTCCTTCAGCTGGCCCACTGCGTCCTTAACGGGTAAACATTATAGTGTATTATTATGTTATGCTTTAACTATACACTTACTATACATTGTACTATAAGGGAAAAATCACTCCCAAAAATATGCTGTAAGTGGGATGTTAGGGGTCTAGGTGTTTTTAATTATTCTGAATCCATTGCAAGCATTTGTTTTGCACAAAAAAAATTCTTTGGGCCAAAAATGGACCCCATACACCTTGAGAAAAGTGACGACTCATCACTAAAACATAGTTTTTGTGCGTCTGATTTTGGCCCAATGAATGTTTTTCGTGCAAAACAAATGCTTGCAATGGATTCAGAATAATTAAAAACACCTAGTTAGAACCCTAACATGCTACTTAAAGCATATTTTTGGGAATGATTTTTTTCCCTTATAGTACAGTGTATAGTAAGTGAATGAGACCCAGAATTACCCTAGCTGTCAAACATTTTGCTAGGGATGTTGAATTTCAATCTTTGTTAGATATGTTACTAGACACCTTTACGAACACATTGGTGAAGAAATTGTTTGGTAAGGAATTTATTCCCAGGGTTTTATTAAAATTCCCTGACTATCAGTGGTTCTCAAACCTTTTCACGTGAAGGACCCCCAAACTGATATTTATTTGGCCACAGACCCCCATCTCAAAATATTTAGTCCCAGGGACCACCCAGAAGCAAAATTTTAGTTACAAATGTTCGCTTTGAAAATACATATGTTCAAAGATTTGCACACATTTTCACGTGTTTTTCAAAAATAGCAGATCTACAAGCTCGCAGCGCGGCACTCGGTGCCGCGCTGTGAGCTTGTATATCTGCTATTTTTCACTGGTTAAAGCATTCAATAATTCTAGGCCTAAATGGGTTAATACACACACACACACCAATTATACTGAGCCCTGACCCGCTCCTTTAGCTGCCCCACACCGCATCCTGAATACACACACAACCAGTGGTGTAAAGCAGTGGTTCTCAAACGTTTGGTCGCAGTACCCCCTTACAACGAGGTGCTGGGCCCCTGATTCAGCCCGGGAAAAGGAGCTGGAGAGGCCCTCAATGCGCGCAGCCAATGGCCGCGCTCCAGATTCTTTCGCCTTCCGGACGTGCCGTGAGGCCCCAAATACCAATGAGCAATTTTAGGTCTCATTGTTTTTCTGGTATAAAGACTGTCCCAGCGCGGCTGACAGCTAGTCATTGCATTTTTTCTCATTTTCATTTTTTCATTTCATTTGAAAGCTGGGGATCATAGCTACAAAATGATATATTGGTTGTGGAGATTGACCCAACAGTTTTGAAGATATGGCTTATAGAATGATGCCATGCTGAAATGAAAACTTTTGAGATATTCAAGTTCTAAATAAATGTCTAACCTGCAAATGACCTGACGATCTCTCACATTAATTAAAAAAAGTCTTATTTACATGCAGAGTTAAGCTCTGGCGTTTAAGTGAAATGTAGCCTAGATATTTTGAGATTTTAATTTTAGAAAAAAAAAAGAAAAAAAAAATCATATTAGCAGTAGTGAAAAACCCTGCCTTCCGAAATGACTGCCCCTCAGTCACCCTGAGTCACTAATGATGTTGTATATAGACCATCTAGGAGTAGTCAAGGAAGCTAGGGAGTAGTGGGCCAGAGGATGGCTCTGTGGGCTGCTGCTACTCAGTGCTATAGAGAGAGATCTCTGTCTATAACGCTGCTGCTGCTACTCAAAGATTGGCCATTTCAGATCATAAAAGGCAAGCCAGTGGGCCAATTACATTATATTACTTTTAGTTATATTTACTTTGTGGGCTGGCCATTTTCTTTGATGGCCGGCCTGGACCGGCCGGGAATGGACCGGCCGTTCGGGAGTTGTCCCGCTTTTCCCAATGGCCAGCCCTTATACTGATTTCTGAAACCAAGTACCCCCTGATAAGTCAATAACGACAAACTTCTTCTGGGTATTAATATATTTTACTCAGTATAACGACAGGCAAAATAACAACACTGTGGCCACTGCCAAACACTATAGACTGACTAGGGATTATGGGAAAAGCCCGCTCATAGCGCAATACCAGCTGGGTACTGTAGTACCGTATACACTCACTCAGTACCATAATAGGCATAATGGTGTGCAATACAAAAAACATAACGTTTACAATCTCCCACTCTTTTTTTCTTTTTTTGTTAACAGAAAAGTCAAAGTCTATAATTAGAGGCATGAAAAAGTAAGAACAAGATGACCAACAAAAATAACTTCTGTCCTGAAAAAAATACTACAATTCAAACTGAATAGTCTCTATTCCAGTTTCCATACTCCAACACTGAGTGCCTTCAGGAGCTGAAGAGCGGATGCACCTCGTTTTGTCAAACAATCGGACAGCTGTTCTCCTGTAGGTACCCATAGTATCTGTTGGATTCTTCGGCTCTCGAGAAGTTCCTTGATACCACTTATTTCAAGACGAAGCCTTTTCTCTGTGACTGACTTAGTAGACTTGATGGCATCAGCAAGGGAGTGGTTGTCAGTGACACACAATATTGGTAAGGCATGCTGTGTTACATTTCCTGTGGTAAGTTCTGCATACAGATCAGACAGAGAAATTGCACTGTCAACAGCATCTGCAAGGGCAAGTGTTTCTCCAGCTAGTGTGCTTCGGACGACTCTCCTGATCTTTTTTGATTGCCAATAGACAGGTGAGAATCTTCCTTCCTCACCCATCAGCACAATGAGATGTCCCCCTTGAGTGCCACCATCTGGAAGGTTTCCTAGTGAGGCATCGCAGAACACCACAAGCTTTAGAGAACTGTCTTTTCCCAGGTTCTGAAACTTAAGTGTCACTTTCTCAGATTTTAACTTTCTCACCACCTTATTTGTGTCATGTAGAGTCTGCACAGTAGCATGTTTTATGTCGGCTGCAAGGACACACGTATCAAACATAATATCAGGTCTACTTTGTCTAGCAACCCACAGCAGTTGACCTATTTTTGATCTCAGGTCATCAATTTCACTTTCAGTGAGAGGAGCATCCCGTCTCACGGCACGGGAAGTGTCCACATGAATTGGCTGGAGATTCTGTATGTAATTGTCTTGATGCATACATGTTATTCCATTTTCAGTGACATACTCCATGCCTACATAGCGAAAGCTGTCATGTTCTTCTCTACCCACTTGAAAGGCAGACTGCAGGCGGGGGATTACTGTTTTTTCAAAGGTGTGTGAACCACCCCAGATGAAATCATCAACATGACTAGCAAGCACCCCACACACTTTACAATCTTCATCCAACCAATAAAAAATGGCAGGGTCAACTTGTGACATTTTTCCTCCTGTTTGCAACATTGTTTCTTTAACTCTATTGTACCAGTACAGTGAGGCGTCATTCAGTCCATAAACACATTTATTCAGCTTCCACAGAGTTCCCTCAGTTTTAGCTTCAGGTGGTGGACGGACATAGATGTCTCGGGATAACTCATTTCCTTGAAGAAATGCTGACTTAATGTCCATAGAGTGAGGTGTCCATCGGTTTTGACATATCACTGACATGAGTAGTCTAAGAGACTCTGAGGCACATGTTGGCGAGTCTTTAGGGAGATCTTTTGTGTTTAGCTCTTCAAATCCTCTCGCCACTAGCCTTGCTTTTGGAACTATGCCGTCTGGTGTGTCTTTGAGTGTGCACACCCATCTTGTAGAAATACATTTTTGTCCCATGTTTTTTACTTCATCGAACACTCCATGTTTCTCCCAGTTACTGATTTCAGTGAGTTTGGCTGATTCAAAAGACACATCCTTTGTAACAAGTACATCATCTTGCTGTCTGTCAGATGGCTGTGGTTCAATCTGCAGTGTGTCAACCTGTGAAAGGTCAGCTGACCTTGTTGTGCCAGTGAGGCTAACTGGCTCAGTGTACTCCAGGTTGTACCAGTTCTTATTCTTTCCAGTTGCCTTTCCTGCTCGACCTAGCACTTTTGCTGTGTGTGAAATTCCGGTGTCTCTTTCCACATACTTAATGCATTGTCCAGCCTTCAGGTTCAAACTACAGTCTGTTCTTATAATAGAAGGTTGCAGGTTAGATGGATCATTGGCATGATCATTGTTGTCTCTGTCATTATTAGAGCCCCCTGCAGCATTCTCTGTGTCATGCACACTGTCTTCATCACTAGACACAGTATCGGGGGGTAGATCTACAACATTGTCCATGTCACATTCTGCTGCATTATGTTCTGTCTGACTTTCTTGGCCGTCGCCAGACTTGTCGGTGTAGTGATCTTTGGCCTTGCGTAGTCTGCAGTGATGCACCCTGACATAGGTGCCTCCATGTCTAACAAATATGACCACGCCGTCCTGTCCAATGACCACCCCAGGGCCTTTCCATTCATTGCAGTCCATTCTTTTATAGTACACCTTATCTCCAGTTTCATAGTGTTCATCTGTGGGGCGAAGCTGTGTGCGCAGAGCTCTCCTGATTCTCTCAGAGCACTCTGCCTCAGTAAACGCTGTCCTTGCTTGATGCAATGCTGAAATGTGCTGTCCTACCCATTTACTCATGGTAGTGCCCTCCAGGGCAGGTGGTTTATCAACCAGCACAGAAGGTAGGTTCGGATTTTGCCCAAATACTAGCTGGTATGGACTAAATCCATGTACATTGTGCATTGTATTCTTTGCCATCAGGGCCCAGTCTAGGGCTGTTTTCCAGTCACATCTACTGCTTTTCTTCACCTTTAACAATATCTCTGTAAGGGTCTTGTTATGCCTTTCACAGAGCCCATTACTCCATGGACTGAAGGCAGCAGTGGTTTTGAATTCAATATTAAAGTTCTCTGCCATGTCTCTCATTTCCTCATTATTGAATTCGCCCCCATTGTCACAAAAAATCTTTGATGGGGCCCCATGAACACTGACCCAGGAATGCATAAAGTGCTTCACAATTTCACTGGATTTCTTTGTGGTCACAATGCTACCAGCACTGAACCTGGTGAAGTGATCGATCATGTGGAGGTACCAGACATTTGGTTCTAGCTCATGCAGATCTAATGCCACAGTCTCATTGTATTTTGAAGCCATTGGTAGACCAACTGATGGCTTTGGCTTGGGTTTGTTGTACTTGAGACATATTTCACAACTGCTTACGATGTCCTTCAGAATAGCAATACTCTCTTCATCATTACTTCCAGCACTAGTCAGTAACTTCTTAAGTTTATCAACTGAAGCATGTCCAAACTGCTTGTGTAGTTTCACTAAGGCTTTGTGTTTTTCATCTTTACTCATGTTATCTGTTATGGCCAGAACCTCATCAGCTTGGGGTTCATTCTCACAAGTGGCTGTGCAATCTTTGTCCACTATGCTGACACAGTAATGTCCTGAGGATGTAATCTCAAGGGGCACTGGTTTATGAAACATTGTGGCTTTGTCATTTTCAATGTCAAGCACTGCTTTTGCCCTTTTAAGTGACGTTTTGCTAAGTAGTAAAGGAATGTCCACTGGGACCACCTCAGTCTCTATGTGGCACTTGGTTTGGCCTATTTTTGCTGGGACTTTAACCTTTTTTGTGGAATGTACAACTTGCCCATCACCAAACTTGAAAGCTCTTCTACTCTGTGCATTTTCCATTTTCTTCCTGTCACTCTCTTTCAGTGTATGAATGTAACTGTCCAGCCATTTTTCACCACAGACTGTTCTGGTGCATGCTGTGTCAATTACAGCTGAACCTAAGGCCTCTACCATGAATATTTCAGCATCAGATACTGACTCTTTAGCAAACAATGTAATATTGCACTCTTCAATTTTTTCTGTCTCCTCATTTTCCTCTGTCAGTTTTACATGATCAGCCTTATGTGGGCAGTCTTTCACCCAGTGGAACGTACTTTGACATATTGCACACTTTGTCCTCCGACCATACCTGTCTAGTGGGTTTGAGCCGGTCAATGGCGCCCTCCCTTGGTTGGTTTGGGAACGAGATTTGTTAACGTCTCTCCTTTGATCTACATAGAAAGCAGCCTCTTCTTGACGCACGTGGATCCCTCCGCCGCTGCATGTGGGTGACTCGGTGTTGTCTCCAAAAATCCTTTTTAGAGCAGACTTCATGCTTGCGAATGTGAGCGTTGAACAAGCTGTAAGCGCAAGCTGTTTGTCTTTAACATCAAGATTGGCTGTATCCAACAACTTGAACGCCAAAACAGCGTCAGGGAGAGCCATGTCAAATTTGCGCATTTTGTTGTATCTCTGCTCGAAATTAACGATGTAATCCGCCATGGAAACTTCTTTTTCTCTCCGGATCCTGTCAAAGTCTGTGTATGCGTCATACGCCCGGTCCTTTTCTTCTTTAAGGAATACACCATCCAAAGCATCGAGAAGTGTCTTCATTCCTCCATCCTTGTTCAAATCAGCCGCAGCTATTTCCAAAGCTGTATCTCTAGCTCTTCCCGTCAGTGATAGAGCAACAGCCAACGCTTGTTTCTTCTTATCCAGTTCTGTAACAAGTATCCACATTTCAACTTCATTTTTCCAGCTCTCATAAGACTTCTTTTCTTCAAATGCAGGTGGGACTCTGTAGTTAGCGTTGTGAGACATCCTCTGCTACCATTGATAAGTCAATAACGACAAACTTCTTCTGGGTATTAATATATTTTACTCAGTATAACGACAGGCAAAATAACAACACTGTGGCCAGTGCCAAACACTATAGACTGACTAGGGATTATGGGAAAAGCCCGCTCATAGCGCAATACCAGCTGGGTACTGTAGTACCGTATACACTCACTCAGTACCATAATAGGCATAATGGTGTGCAATACAAAAAACATAACGTTTACACCCCCTTCTCCTGACTACAACATTTTGCTTTAACATTGCTTTCTATTCAATAAAGCTTGTACTAGTCAAGTTATTTATGTAATTTGGTTTAGCAATTTACAGATGAGCAGGTTCACACAAGGTCTGTCAAAGTTTTATCATTAACAGTAAAATAAATATTCACATTTTCAAAGTTTTCTCCTGTACCCCCAGCAGTGCCCCTGCGTACCCCCATTTGAGAAACACTAGGGTAAAGTAACTAAGTACATCTACATTTAATGTTTGTGTTTACCGCCTTATTTCTGTTTTTCCTCTGCGATGCACCGTTCTCAGGGTGTGCATGAAGGGTGTGCGGTGGGACAGACAGACAGACAGACAGACAGACAGACAGAGTAGTCTGCCACACACAGACCATGGTGCATTCATAGATAGATATCATAAACTGATTAAGCCATTTAGGCCTAGAATTATTATGCTTTAACTATTGAAAAATAGCAGATATACAAGCTTGCAGCTTTTTTTTTTGCAATCTTTGAATATCTCTTTTTAAAAGCGAACATTTGTAACTCAAATATTTGCTTCTGGGTGGTCCCTGGAACAACATATTTTGAGATGGAGGTCGGCGGCTAAATGTAATTTTGGGGGTCCTTGACATGAAAAAGTTTGATAACCACTGATTTAGAAGAAGGATTTAGAAGACGTTTATAGAATCGGGTCAAAGATATTCAAAGACTTGCACCAATGTTCATGATTTTTCAAAAAAATAGCAGATCTACAAGCTCGCAGCGCGGCACTCGGTGCCGCGCTGTGAGCTTGTAGATCTGCTATTTTTCAATAGTTAAAGCATGAAATAATGGTTAAAGTGGTTCAAATCTAAGGTGACACAGATTTGCGTTGGGGTCTAAATGGAATAATGGGGAGAGAGAGAGAGAGAGAGAGAGAGAGAGAGAGAGAGAGTGCAGCCCTACTCAGTCCCCCTGGAACCGCAGAAAACATTTCATATCAGCCCATTTGTTTTTGAGAACAGCAGCTGCTCTAGGGTTGAAACGGAGTACTTTCACCCATTTACAAAAGCCAGGCCTCAAAGTGAGTTTTGAGAGAGCTGACACGGCTGAACCTCCCGCACAAAAGCCCTCATCAAGCCATCCTGGAACCCGTGGCACTAGTCTGGAGGCCTTCGTCCATGTAAGATGCACACACAGCACATTCCTCTGTTAATTTACTATTGACACAATGTGACATCAAATGACTCAGCAAGTCAGCAACATAGTATTGAGGCTCCAATGGCCTCTCTTTACTTTAACTTTGTATTCAAGTCAACATCTCCACTGTGCCACCATGGGCACCGATGGCCATCTATCACAACTTGAGTCTACTAATAGAATAGAATAGACAGAATAGAATACACCGTTCCTCCTCGTTCATTACACCCTCCCAGTGAAACTGCCTCTCTGTTTATGTTTATGTTTATTAAAGGATCCCCATTAGAGACTCACAAATGAGCCTCTAGTCTTCCTGGGGTCCTGAATTAGGCAATACAATACAAATATACAATTAAAGTAGAATCAAAT
Organism: Nannobrachium achirus; assembly: GCF_963921795.1. Taxonomy (NCBI): domain Eukaryota; kingdom Metazoa; phylum Chordata; class Actinopteri; order Myctophiformes; family Myctophidae; genus Nannobrachium; species Nannobrachium achirus. The sequence continues at coordinate 6,067,556 of NC_137833.1, read as the reverse complement.
AAAAAATATATATATATAAATTAATACAAAAACATATATAATTAACAAATCAAATTACAAACAGTCCAGTCAAATTTAAAAATACACAGATAAAGTTGCATAGTTATATGTTACTTGGTAAGATATTTCCTGATATGTTTTTCGGCAGGGCATTCCAGAGTTCTATTGATCTATATATACCAGTAAGCTTAAGACAATTTGATTTTGGTGCTATTTTTTTCCTGTCAGGTGGGGAGAAGCAGCTGTTGACTCTAAGAGGCCTTTTCCACCAAAAGAACCTTGGTTCAAGAACCAGTGCCGTTCAACTTTCTTGGAACCTTGGTTCGTTCTTGCCAACCTACTTGCGTTTCCACCAGATTGAACCAGATTGAACCAGAGGAACCAAGGATGTTGTGGTTCCCGTTCCGAACCAACTTTTACGGTTCAGAACCAACTCTGGTTCTCGGTGGAAAAGCTCACCTCTGGTTCATCCTATAGGCGGGAGAAAGAACCAGAACCGGTTCTTTGTCGGCCGAAAAGCGCCCCATGTGTGTGAGGGGAAAACTGGGGAATTGCTAAAATGACTGTGGCAGTGAGAGCAGTTAAAGGGCCACTTCACCTCTGGGACAACCCGATCTTATTTTATTGTTGTTTGGGACACGATCAACACGATCCTGAGTTATTTTTTGTGTACTAGTGATGCGTTTTAAACGCATCACTGATGATGCAAAATGCATCACTAGTCATGCTGAAATACTAAAATATCTAAAAACACAGATTGAACACAAAAGATAACAGGATTGTGTTGATCGTGTCTCAAACAACAATAAAATAAGATAGGGTTGTCCCAGAGGTGAAGTGGCTCTTTAAGGTCCCTCAAGTGGACCCACTAATCTCTACTAAACTCAAGCAGTTGTGTAAAGTAACTAATTTCCAATTAACGTCTATGAAAGAAATCAGGCTCTTATCATATGTACCACTTTTGGTGGTAATTTTATGAATATAAATGACATGGCGGAGCATGATCCATTGGGCAGACTCTCCAGCACCTGGTATTTTATCGTTTGGATGAACGATCCTTAGTAAACCTTTTTTGTACATACTTACTTACTGCATAGCAGTTGATAGAAGCTTCCCTATCGCTGTGTTGTTTCAGCATGACCAAGCATAGGTTTTTATTGAGCTGTGAAAAACAGAACTAAGGAGAGCTATATAAAACTTTCCCCTACCAAACCTTTTTTATTTTTAAATGTCACTGCTTCCTCATCTCCCGTTATATGAATCTCCTGAGTACGTTTATTGGGGGTAATTTAATAATAATACGTTTATTGGGGGTCATTTATATATTATATTATATGGTCATTCCGGCCCCTAACAAAGTCCTTTGTGCCAGCAGCCATCAGGCTCCACAACTAAACCTGACGCTCATATGAGAACTTTAGACCTGCAACTCTTTGATGAACTGAGTACAAAGGACCCCAATGGAAACAAGCCACAGGCTTTCTTGGGTTTAAAATCCTCTTAGCAGACCGGTATATTGAACTGTGCTTTCCTGTACTTTTGTTTTGCACACTGCTAATAAAGTATTCAATCAATCAATCAATCAATGTCTGTTCTGTATTTTGGGAATACCAACACCTGCTTGACTCTGACACATGCACTGTACCGGGATGTAGAATTATTACAATGCAACACACACTAATGCATTCTGATTCACCCTTTAAGAGTCTTAATAATGATGAATAGCAGCAGCACTTAGCCTATATCCAAACAAAACAGAGACGTTTCGGCGCGTAGGCCTTCGTCAGTGTCAGTAAACAAACTTCCCTCTTTACGTATTGTCTGAATTCTGCACCCAATATTACCCTGAAACCTCTCCATCCAAACAATCCTTGTGTGAAGCCAACCTTTCCCTTGAAGAGAGACACTGGTTGTCATTCAACTCAATAAGATACTCCTCCACGTCGCTCCAAGGTCACTGGGCTGCCAGGCGGAGCTAGCAGCTCCCTGGAACAAACAATGGAGCTGCAAGACTAGCGCTGGCAAACGTTGTACTGTGAACACATATCAGTGACCACACAATAACAGACCGGACTGCGTGTTTAGAAAATAGAAAATAGAATAGAAAAAAAAATAATTTGGGGGATGAACTACTCCTTTAAGGTTAGGAACAGGGTTAGGTTTTGGCACCGTTTCACTGAGGTTAAGGTTAGGAATAAGGTTAGGTTTAACCGTTCAGGAATAGTTTACTGAGGTTACGTTTAGGAATACCAGGCAGAGACCGTTCTACCGATCCGCTGGGTAGACGTGCGTGCTGA
>NC_137833.1:6042759-6062759 GCF_963921795.1 Nannobrachium achirus | reverse complement strand
TTCCTGTGGTCAGTGTGAGAGGGAGGCTACATGGTGCTATCATCACAGCTGCCTTCAGCACTCATGGGGAGGGTACCTCCTCCTCTTCTTACAGTGCTTTTTAACTAGTGTCAACCGATATATCGGGCACCGATATGCCCTTATTTGGTCATATAGGATCATATCGGTATCGGTGAAATGTCTCCCCGATAGAAAAAAACAACATGTGCGATGATGGCTTGTAACAAGCCTGGCTTGTCCTCACAGTCATCATCCCACACACTCAGACAGGCAGTTAGACATACTATACATGTCTCTGTGTCACTCTCTTTTTCTCAGACACCTTGACTTTAATAAAGACATTGGTTTAAGAAAGCACCTGTCTGTAGTACTACTGTCACTGTACCTTTGCATAATCATATTGGGGCAAAATCTTTGCACAATCCACACAGAAAAAGGTCAGTTTTCATTATGCATATCGGTGACTGTCCCCTTTCTCGAATTGATTATCGTATCGAACACAAAAAAGGACACTAATTTTAACAGCGGGCAACAGCGGGCAGCGGGCGGGCATATTTTTCAGAAGTGCGTTATTTGTCTATAGGCGTGGGCAACTACTGGCGATAGCAGCAGGCGGTGAGGCGACGGAGGTGGAATAGTGGGCGGAGGAACGTCCCCCGAAAAGATTAAAATAGTTTATCATCGTCGATGATATGCCAATCAAATTCATGTGTTGCTTTGTTTACCCAATGGAGGACGTACCGGTAAGGTAACGACGTCATTAACGTTCACTAGGAGGTTTTCATTTTCTGCCAGCTGTTAAAACGTAGGGTCACCCCCCCCCCCCCCCCCACCCCCACCCTCCAGCATACATCACACCAAACTCCAGACCACCACACCTCACCTCACCAAGCTTCTCCACCACACCTCCACATGTTCTGGTGTCAGCAGCACTTTGGGAGTTAAAGGGGAAGACCACCCATTTTCAATATTGAACTATGTCATTAATATGCCTTAGAGGAGTTTTGTGGAAATTTAAAAAAAGTTCCCCGTCTTCTGTGTTGCCTAGAACTGGAGGATTGATTTTGGGGTTTGTATTGCAAATGACAACTTGATGACATCACACATTGTACTTTACAATACAAACTCCCAAATCAATCCTCCAGTTCTAGGCAACACAGAAGGACTCCAGTCAGCCAGAGGCAGGGACGTGCTGGCCATTGGGAAAAGCGGGACAACTCCCGAACGGCCGGTTCATTCTCGGCTCGTCCAGGCCGGGCCATTAGGAAAAAATTAAACTGTTTGCACAAAAGTAAAAATTAAACTGTTTCTACAAAAGTAGTGAAAACAGCAGATCTACAAGCACACAACGCCTCGCATCGCGAGGCGTTGTGTGCTTGTAGATCGGCTGTTTTCACTAGTTTAAATCATTTTTTAAATGATAAATACAAAACAAACGGTTTTGGACATACAAGGTTTCCACCCAACAACAACGAAATATAGGCCTAATTCATGTAATTGGCCCACTGGCTTGTCACTTGTCATGATCTGAAATGGCAAATATTTGAGTAGCAGCAGTGCTATAGAGAGAGTTCTCTCTATAGCACGCAATGAGGGCCTCTCCAACTCTTTTTCCCGGGCTGAATCAGGGGCCCAGCATGTCCCTGGCCAGAGGACACCAACGCTAAACAGAGAAACATTACTGGAGCTAATTTGTTCTACCGCTCGGTAATAAAATGTTGCATCTGTGGAATGATAACAGTGAGGTTCACTTCACGCCTCAGTGGATACGCTGCACAAACAGCCGTGTTGACAGAAATCATTACGACGGGCCCCACGCCGCCAATCAACAACGCACACCGGTGCTGTTGGGGGAGGAAACAACATTGTACCGACGTTATACTTTTCAGAATTCAAGAGATCTACATTTCTACATTGTTGTACATTGTGTGTATTTCTACTTTACGTATAGGATTATTGTCTTTCTATTGTTTTTCTATTTCTTAAAGTGTATCACACAAAGATTGTGTCATTTTATTTCTGCCTCTTCTCTGGAAAAACAGTTAAATAAAAGGTTAAATAAAATAATTGACAACTAAATATAAAAGGTTAAAACTATGGAGATAAAAGGTGTCTGCCTCCGACAGCGACGGCATTAAACTATTAAGACCGATTCTACAAAATTTCTTTTTTTTCTTTTTCTTTTTTTTTTTACTTTGTTTATTTGATTTTCAAATGAAGCATTTAAGGCAATGAAGTCGTACAATAATAAGAGTAGCAGCTTCTTTTGTAAAAACATCAAATATACAACAGTGGTACAAGGATTGCAATTTTCACCCAAAACAACAATAATAAAAATATATAGGATAAAGAAAATAGGTCGTTACAGACAAGTGAGCACAAACAGTAGATCTGATATTTTTGAATAGCCAAAGTATGAATTAATGGTTAAAGTGGGTAAAACCTAAAGAGACAGATTCTTTCCAAGGTCTAAACGGGTTTATGTGTGATGTTCTCTGCTGCCTGAAACCTTGCTGCATGGATGGATGGATGGATGGATGGATGGATGGATGGATGGAAGGATGGATGGATGGATGGATGGGGGATGGATGGATGGATGGATGGATAGATGGGGGATGGGGGATGGATGGATGGATGGGGGATGGATGGATGGATGGATGGATAGATGGGGGATGGATGGATGGATGGGGGATGGATGGATGGATGGATGGATGGATGGATGGGGGATGGATGGATGATGGATGGATGATGGATGGATGGATGGATGGATGGGGGATGGATGGATGGATGGATGGATGGGGGATGGGGGCGTACACCTGCTTGTACACCTTCTGTTTAGAAGCAACAACCCTCACATTACAAAACCCTTACTAGTCTGTTTGTGTTGCACAGTAAACAACCCACACCTATTTGTTCCCACAGTCCCACCTGTTTACACACACACATGCACACATGCACACATGCATGCACACACACACACACACACACACACACACACACACACACACACACACACACACACACACACACACACACACACACACACACACACAGGCGTGTAAAGCGTGTGATTGGTTGTTTGTTGGGGTTCAGTGTGTTGTGTGTCATCATCCACCAGAGCCTTGGACCAAGACTGTCAGAGATTAAGGGTGCGTTGGGAAACCCGCACCGGGTGTGTGCTCAGTGTAGTGAGTGCAGTGGGCGTGACGTTGGAGAGTGCGTTCAGTGTGGCTTATTTACGAACGACCAGTTTTAACAGGCAGCTGTGTGCGAACTCTGAAGGTAAACTTTCTGAAAAGCAGCAGTTGCTGAGTATGCTAACGTAACGTTGCTATTAGGAGATGTAGGTCTAATTCACAACATTGGCATACTAGCTGTTAATTTACATGTTGATGTGTGTGAAACTATCAAGGCCAAACGACCAATTAAGCTGCAAGTGCTGTATTTTGCGGTCATTTCCTCCATTATTCACAGCTGAGAAGCATTCGAGACACGGCCATGAAAACCAACCAATCAAAACACCGCACCGACGCACCACACCGCCGAACCCCATCTTCTGAGTAGGGTTGGTGAGTGCGTGCACTCAACACACCAGTGCGCCGCGCACTGGATTTCCGAACGACAACGCACCAAGTGCACCGAATAAACGAACGACAACATGGCACACCAGTGCGTTGAGTGCGCATTTCCGAACGCAACCTAAACCTCTTCTTTATTAATTAAGTAGCCCATTAAAATCAGGAGAGCATCCGTGACGTTTTAGATTTGAGCTTTGTTGGCTATTTAAACATACCAGATATACAGCTTGTACATCTGGTATTTTTGAACATTTTTGAAGAACTACTGGTTTAAATGGCATTTGTATAATGGACCTCGGGCCATACCGAGTTAAACAAAGTAGAATACAACTAAGCTACTCTTCTTGCGCCTTAATGTCTATGTACTGTATTTACCAGCTGCTATGCTCACGCACCTTGCACCTTATTTATAATAGCTTATGCACATAATGTTCTTTTTCTTCCCTACCTCCGGTTCAGCCAATCACAAGCTTCAAAAATGAGTGCGGGTGTGGCTTTCCCTTAGCAAGCCAAGAGTTTCTAAACTCGCTTACTGTAAGTGGTTAAAATCTTATGCACAAAGGACCACTTCCACTGTGTGCCTTTATAAGAGTTCATATTCATGCTGCTTGGGTTCAAATCAAACCCTTGGAAGAGGGTGTGTCCTGTACACAGACAGAGGTATTCCACATCCTTTCTCTGATAAGTTCATATCCTTTCTCTGATAAGTTCATATCATATCTTCATTCCACGGCTCATCCCTGCACCATATGTTTATGAAGTTTCACATAAATCCTTGTGAGTTGAACTGTCGCGCCGCTCGACACAAACTGACACGAGACACACACACACATTCACACAACTAGCTTTGACCGTCTTTCTCTGATTCCCCTTCTTGTCTTAGATGCTACTTTACTATGCAGATATATTTTGGTCACATGCTTTTGTTACTTACACATGATTATTTTCAGTGGTGTAAGTGCATTTACTCTAGTAGTACTGTATTTAAGTACACTTTTGAGGGATTTGTACTTTACTTTAGTATTTCCAGTTTCCAGTACTTCTACTTCTACCCCACTACATCTCGAAGGGAAAATGCTGGAAGCAGCGGTGGCCGGGCGGTCGCTGAACCTCACTGAGTGGCCCGGCCCGTGAAAGCCTACCTTTATCGAGATTAAATCCGCCCAATGATCACTTTCCCCTTCGCTGTCCTATTTAGGAGCAGACAGACACCGGCGGGGTGAGCCAGGAAGCTCATGTTTAAATGAAGAGCCTTGAGGCTCAATGAACAGAGGGCCTCTTTCACAATGAACCGACAACTATTCCCCACATGTGATGTCATGGCACCGCCTGCCCTCAGCATTCTAGAGGAACTGAGTCACTCTCCAGGCCCAGATACCAGGGATGGGCAGATAACACACACACACACACACACACACACACACACACACACACACACACACACACACACACACACACAGCTACCACAGCACATGAGCCATGGCTTCCTGCTTTGGCCCCGCGCTCCAGAACCCAGGGGCGTCCATTGGGTATGGCAGGGGTATGGCAGCTGCATGTCTCTTTGTGTATCTGTGCTGGTTATTATGTTGTTAAATTACAGTAAAATAACTACAAATGCTAAATTTTACAAAATGGTCACTTTATCTTTAACAAGTATAATAATTATATTCTCCCCATCTTGACAAAATGGTAAATTCCCAGGTTCAGCTGCACAGGTACAATTCACGCGGCACGTTTACTAACATGCTAAGTTTAGCTGCACTTGAACAACAATTCCAGGCTGCCATATCCAGCCCAAGAAACCGTAGAAACCTGTGTAAAAAACGGTCAAAACCTTTTTTTCAGACATTTCAGACATTTTCAAACGTTTTTTTTCAGACATTGTGAAAATAGCCGATCTACATGCTCACAACGCCTCGCAGCGCGAGGCGTTGTGAGCATGTAGATCGAAGATAGTAGATAGAACCGTGATATACAAAATGTAATGCCTCTTTTCCAAGAGGACTCCCATCTTTGCCATACCCTAGCTTTTGATGAACTGATACCACTGTCCAGAACCAAGCCAAGGTGAGGTTTTGCGTGGGAAGCCCCCCCCCGAACAGTACCTCCCCCGCCCGTGTCTCCTAGGGATGAAATGACTTTTAAATGCATGTTCCTTTCCTCATTTTGAGTTGTGAGAGCAAACTATGACTGGGTTGTTGCCTGATTTATAGTCGGTTGCGTGCCGAGAATAGCACATCTACAAGCTCGCGATGTGCCACGGCGGTGACACGTTGACACGTGAGCTTGTAGATCGGCCGTTTTCAGGTGCACAACACCTGTGCGCAGCTAAGTACGAGTGGCCCTCTACAGTGAAAGGTGTCCTTTGAGAGGCAAGGAGACAAGTTTTGGTCCCATCCTAATTTACAGTACACTTTAAGACCGAATAAGACATAATATAGCCATAATAAGAAATAATGTGTTTGTAATTAGAAGTAATATGTTTTATTAGACAGAAACAAAGACAGAACAGCAGAAAGAGCGGACTGGCACGTCCCGTTGCGGTAAACTGCCGGTCCGTGCGGTGGTGGCTGCCGCGGTAGTTACCAGTGATGCCGGTCCTACCTACAGTTCCGTGCGGCGGCCGCCGGTCCTATCGCCGGGCGATGCAGCACGACTGATGGTCGAACTGCCGGTCGGCAGGTGCCGGTGCCAGAGAATGTATTTGCTCTTTCTGCTATTCTGTCTTTGTTTCTGTCTAATAAAACATATTAGTTCTAATTACCAACACATTATTTCTTATTATGGCTTTATTATGTCTTATTCTGTCTTAAAGTGTACTGTAAATTGAGATGGGACCCAAGTTTTACTGTCGATTCGAACATACAGTAAGCCGGTCGTTCCGTCTTTGTTTTTAGAACCTAAGCTGCCACAGTAGTACTGCCAGGGGAATTCGATTCCTTTAACTTTGTCTTTATTTTAGATTGCACGAATTAGACACTCCAAAATGAAACACAAATCCAATCAATTCAAAATCAAATACAATTTTTTTTTTCTCCATAAATCTCTCCTTTTTTGGACTTATACAATAACCATTTGTCCCATCTTTTTATTAAAAAGTCTGGGATATCGTCCCCTGAGCCAGTTCCTGGTAATTGCCTTTTTCGCAGCAATCAGGAGGATCTTAGTCAGATATTTGTCCCCGAATTCGATTCCTTTAACCGAAAATAGACCACAGCTACCCCTCGGAGGGCGACCTCGCGCTGCACAGCAGCAACGAGAAGAAGAAACTCAAACGACGTGAACTAAACGGTCCAAATCCTGCCCAGAGTCTGCGCTGCTGCTGGTCCCACGTTCATCACTGTAACACTTTTGCTCTCTCTCTCTCTCTGTGTGCGTGTGTGTGTGTGTGTGTGTGTGTGTGTGTGTGTGTGTGTGTGTGTGTGTGTGTGTGTGTGTGTGTGTGTGTGTGTGTGTGTGTGTGTGTGTGTGTCTCTTTGAGTGTCCATTGGGGGGAAAGGGGCTGGAAGCTATTGGAAGCCCACAGCTGGCCAGTGAGGAGCCTGGGGATGGGATGGGATGCGGTGTGGTGTGGTGGGTGTTGTTACGGGCGGTTTGGGGGTGGGGGGGTGGGGGGCAGGGGGGGAGGGGGAGAGGACCACTCCCATCTGAGGGCTCCAGTAAAAAAGGAACGTCTCTGGGCCGATCCTCGCGGAAAAGGAGGAGGAGGAGGGACTTCCTAAGAAGTACCGTACAGTATGACTGCTGGATGACTTGAGTCACCCTGCAAACACACAGTTGCGAAAGGAGACGGAAGGATGTTTGCGTGTGCGTGAGTGCGTGTGTGTGTGTGTGTGTGTGCGCGCGCGCGTGTGGACAGCTGCCGTGGAAAAGGGCTGAACAACACACATCTTTCATGCCAACAACAATAACTTCCAACCAATAAAAGTAAGTCTTATACGATTTGGAACTGCGCGCCGGAGCAGAAATGTTGCATAAGGGTGCCCTCACACCAAAATACCCATGAGAGTGGAATCCGCGTTCCGCCAATGCATTTCAATGAGAAGGGAGCGTTTTTTGCAGAAATCCTCTGCTTCACTCTCATTGAAATGCATTGGCGGAACGCGGATTCCACTCTCATAAGTACTTTGGTGTGAGGGCACCCTGAGTCCGTGACATTCTGACACCCAGCGCCACTATCATCATCATCATCATCATCATCATGGATATCAGGAGAACGGCAAACAATGGCACAAACAACGAATGTGACTGAATGTCACCATCACTGGCCCTGCTGATAGGGTGACAGCGATTACACACCTTGAGACATACCGTCTCCAAGTTGTGACAGAAGGAAGAAGGAAACTGAAACACAGATCTCCCGTTCACATTCAGAGCCCACTTAAAATATGTTATATTTTACACCATATAAACTATAATATATTTTATATGATATAGAAATGTTTATACTATATAATAATCGCAACCAGGGGGTGCAAATAGGATTGCATTTATATATATTTTTTAAATATACTGTCCAGACGTGGTTGTAAATGGTGTTGGAACAACAGAAGTTCAGGAGAGAGAGAAACACACCATGACTCCTCCCCCCTCTCCACCTACCTGCTCTCACGCCACCTACCTGGCCTACCTGGCCCTTGGCTCCGCCCCCTAGACTTCTACCTAGCTCTATTTATCCTCACTCTAACTTCCCAGAACCCCTCTAGCTTTTTCGTATCCCTCCACCACCCCTACACCACCACAGCCTTTTCTCCCCTCTCTCTCTCACTCTACCTTTCTCTCCTCTCCCTATCCCCCTCTCCTCCTCTCTCTATTTTCTATTCTCAGGTTCCTGCCGGGGGACCCCTACACCACCACAGCCTTTTTCCCCTCTCTCTCTCACTCTACCTTTCTCTCCTCTCCCTATCCCCCTCTCCTCCTCTCTCTATTTTCTATTCTCAGGTTCCTGCCGGGGGGTTCAGTCCACGTCGCCACTGACGCAGACGGTGCAGACGATTACGCCATACGACCCCTACCCCAAGACTCCAGGGTCTGCGACCCTCCCCGGAACCTACGCCCTCCCCAATCCCCCCTTTCCACTCCTGACTCATTACTGCTTGATTTCATTATTATCATTAATCGATTTCATGATCGTTTACACCATAGATCCATGTCTGCTCATCGATCACTGCTCATTATTTATCTGCCCTTTACTTCATTAAAACCTTTAAACCTTCATGGTGTGTTTCTTGTTAGCTAGTGAATGTGGTTATAATTGTAATGTGTGAGAAAGAGTCTAGAGTGAGATGTTGTAAACTCTTTAAAACGGCAATTAAAACACGTTTTCCTATCCAGCAATATGTTTAATCATAGGGGGGACGGTGAACTGAGAACTCCTGCTGTATAAAATAAACTAAAATTGCCGAACTACATGAGCATGTAGATTGGCTATTTTCACAATTTCTGCCTCTAATCGTTGACAATTTGGCCAATGTTTCATTTGTCATTTTAGAGGTATTAAAAAGTCCTTAAATTGTCACTTTAGAAATGTGCAGATACCCTCTATGCACTTAAACGTTGATTTGTTTGTTTACTGTTGAGTGAGAAAACAATGTTGCACATTAAGTCAATCATCTGGGGACCCCACAGAAATAATTTGGGGACTCCCCTGGGTGTCCCGACCCACAGATTGAGGACCACTGCGTTAGACAACAGACAATAATTCCTCCATGTGTCCTGGCCTGGGGACATCCTGGCCAAGCCGACAGGACAGCACACCTCATAAAAAGACCGTTGGTCACGCGGAGGCGTTTTGGACTCCAACTCACTCAACAGCACACATCTCTCTCTCTCTCCCTCAGTCCCTTTCTCTCTTTTCTTTACCCAGAGGTCTCCCCCGCTCTTTCTTTACGCCGACTCACATGAATGCTGCAGCACGACATTATGAACCTGTTTGCTGATGAGTGGAACAAACAACACGCAAGCAAAGGACTGCTCACTCTGGTCTGTTGGCGGTGAATACTCTACAGCTGAGCGAATTCATCCATGTTTATTTAAATGCTATCTACCATCTCGAGGACAGAAGTGCACCGTACCCTAAAATATTAGCACAATAAGAGGCAAATATTGTGTTTAGGTATTATCGTTCTAAACCTATGTTATTGCTGTTCTACATGCTGCCAACCGAATGAAGAAATCTTCACCTTTGCTCTTATGAAATATCCGAGACCATCAAGGGAAGATGCTTCTGAAGATACATAGTATTGTTAATTTGACCACTTCAAAATACTCTTTATTCTTAAACTAATAGCAGGGCTTGACATTAAGGCTTGTCCTGTTGTCCGGGACAAGCAATAAATCCTTCTGGACAAGCTCATTAAAAATGTACTTGACAAGTGACTTTTTGTTTAGCTTTTTCTGTGACGCTCCTGGCAGCTGTGTGGTGTATGCAGACTATGGACTGGCAGCTTTGTGGTGTATGCAGACTATGGACTGGCAGCTTTGTGGTGTATGCAGACTATGGACTGGCAGCTTTGTGGTGTATGCAGACTATGGACTGGCAGCTTTGTGGTGTATGCAGACTATGGACTGGCAGCTTTGTGGTGTATGCAGACTATGGACTGGCAATACTATGGAGTGGAGGGAGCAAGTCCTTCTAGCAGTCCTTTGGTTATTTATTCTATTTCAATGTCTGACTCCTATGCATGCATTTAAGAAAGAAATTACTGTGAAATGTCTTGTTTTTATGAAGTGACTTTAACTCATACAGGGCCAGATTTCCAAAATATGAATATGAATGTGCGCTTATAACGCCAGGAAATAGCTATTTTGTATCCCCCCAGACCACCTTAACCAGACCACCTTAACGAATGCACGTTCACCATACCATACCACCAGATGACCACTAGAGACCACCATACACCATACACTGACATGGTCCCATGTTAAGCCTGTTTAAATCCACATAACAGGATGAGACGCTGACTTGGTCCTCATTGACTTAACATGGACGGGCCGCCGGTCACCATTTCAGCTCAATACTGTTCAATTCGTGCTTGATCGTCTCAAACCACCATTGGTATGGGCATCGGGACGTATATAGATGCCACACAGAAAGTTTCAGAATCAAAATCCGACCTAGTGAAGCTACGTGAGGGTCGGATGGTTGCATTGAGGCTAACGCTAGCAGAGGCCTGTTGTCAACAGGAAGCCCTGGTTTAAAGGTGACGTCATAATCGTATCCTTTTTTTTCACGGTTTACGTGTGGACATTAGCTGAGGTAAGCTAACCATTTCGCTCCGTCTATAAACACATATTAAAAGCTTAAACAATGCTTTTATATAAAAGTCGCTCCGAGTCGCTCGGCACCAAACGCCATAGTGAACTAGTCGCTCGTAAAGTCGCTCGGCGCTAACTGAGTTAAGTGACTTTTGTGTCCGGAGACTCCAGACGAGTGAATGTAAAATGTAGGCCTACTTGTCCAAAATAGACAAGTGCCTCAAAATGTTAATGTCAAGCCCTGAATGACCAAGGTGTGACATGCTTCCATATTATCTAAATGACTGAAATCAGTCCAGGCGACCGAAGAACTCTAATCCATGCTACCTTTACCTTAACCTCGCCTACCAGGCTTTCTGAGAAAAAGCCTGGTGTTCGTTCACAACAGGCCGTTTGGTTTCCGCCTAGAGCGCGGAAACCACTAGAAGAAGCGGCGTCGCTTTGATTTGGTTCCCTCCGTTTGTTTCCCCAATACCTATTAAAATGCTCGAGTAGCCTAGTGTAGTCTTGCCAGTCGCTAAAAGTTGGACTAAAATATGCATAATTATACCAAACGAATTTTTTCAAATGCAAAACTACTCCGCATCAAGGAGTTTATTAGGTAGGCCCTAAAAGTGTGTCCTTGAGCGCAGGGGAATATTTTGGGTTAAAACTGAATCCGGTTTGATCTTTCCGGCAAATTGTAGTCCTTTGAGTACTACAACATGACGTTTTGTGGTTTCCGCTCCAGACCGGTTACAAACCCGAAAAGTGAAGAGATCCCAGACTACCTTTACCTTATCACAGCAACGTTTAACTGTGAGACGGGCCGAGAGCACTCGTCTCTCTCTCTGTGTGTGTGTGTGTGTGTGTGTGTGTGTGTGTGTGTGTGTGTGTGTGTGTGTGTGTGTGTGTGTGTGTGTGTGTGTGTGTGTGTGTGTGTGTGTGACCTTTTCTACATTTACTTATTAAAACATCCTGGAAACAGCTGTCAGGAGGAGTGATTACAGAAGTGAACATGAACAAACCAGAAGAGTGCATTCTGACAAGGAACCGCGCCGCGCGCACACGCACATGCACACGCACACGCACACACACACACACACACACACACACACACGTAATCATACAGTTCATTTCCTGTCGGCAACATATTGCGTCACAACACTGGGGTTGGCAGTGTGTGTGTGTGTGTGTGTGTGTGTGTGTGTGTGTGTGTGTGTGTGTGTGTGTGTGTGTGTGTGTGTGTGTGTGTGTGTGTGTGTGTGCGTGCGTGCGTGCGTGCGTGCGTGCGTGCGTGCGTGCGTGCGTGCGTGCGTGCGTGCGTGCGTGCGTGGCGTGCGTGTGTCATTGGACTCCATGAAAGATAAGGGGACTAATGAGAATGGTCTCGTTAATACTGGAAGTAAAGAGGCCTATTTGTCAAATACTGTGACAGTCACCTTTCATCGCAGAGAACACCAAATGAGTGAGTGTGAGAGCGCGTGAGAGTGTGTATGTGTGTATGTGTGTGTGTGTGTGTGTGTGTGTGTGTGTGTGTGTGTGTGTGTGTGTGTGTGGTTTCCTCCACCATCGGTGTATGAATGTGTGTATGAATGGGTGAATGTAATGCACAATCTACGTATTGTAAAGCGCTTTGGATAAAAGCCCTACTATATATGAATGCCCTTGTTTTTAACATAAATGCACCATTGTTCACCTGCTATCTCTCGGTGCGCTGCCAGATGGAGTTCGATCCCGGGCTCCCCCAGAGTTAGTGTGGAAGAGTCATTGATCAAGACTCTGAACCCCTAGTTGCTCCCGGTGAGCAGGTTGGTGCCTTGCATGGTTTCCTCTGCCATCGGTGTATGAATGTGTGTGAATGTAATGCACTGTAATCTATGCATTGTAATATGTAAAGTGCTTTGGATAAAAAGCACTGTATAAACGCACCATCTTACTATTAATTTAGCGAATGTCTGTCTGACCATCTGCATGCTGACATCACTGATACTAAACAGTGTACTAAACCCAAATTTGGAGATGACATCACAGACTGGCCTGGACACGGAACACCATCATATATGGGCATAAAAGAGAGCTAGACAGACAGACAACTGGACATGGATGGTGACTATTCTGCCCAACAGGCACCGGTCTGGGTTCTTCAACATTACTTCTGAGACTGCTACATTCAATCCCTCATCGCACACCCCCGGGCACAGGACTAGTATTTTTGCGACCGTCAGGTTGCACTACCCTCAAAACCTCCACCGGCTGTCTCAGTCATTTCTCACATGCCCCTCTTCTAGCGCCACCATGAGGCCGAAATAAATCCGCTTGGAAAACCGTTCAGGCATTCATGAGATAGAAGCCTTCAAAGTCTTCAAATGTAAACAAACATGGCTGCCATTTTGAAAGATGTGTTTGTTATGGGGCTAAACATGCAATTTCGCGATTGCGATCATGCCTAATACATTTTAGGCATTTTTGAAAAAATTAAAAAAAAGAAGGAAAAAAAAATCGGGAAACTCGGGCCATGGCAGTCTGGGGGTACTGAAATAACACGGGAAACTCGGGCTTGGCTATGAATGAGTTAAAAATAAATGCCTGGTCATTCACCTGCATCTCTATGCGCTGCGTGTCCACGTCTCTGACGGCGTGCCTCTGCCCGGCGCAGCGGGAGATGCAGCAGAACTGGCAGACGGCGCGCTGCTCGTCCTGGCAGTGCAGCGTGCGGTACTCCTCGTGGCGCGGGCAGGTCCACGCCCGCAGCTCCTCCACGCCCACCAGCAGGTGTCCCGGGCCCCCCGGGCCGGGCTGCTGCAGGTGCGTGTGGACGTGCTGCTGGCACATGGGCTCCTTGCAGCGCAGACACACCTTGGTGACGGGCAGCGGGGGGCCGCGGCGGCACAGCACGCAGTGCAGAGCGGCGGGGGCCTTCTCCGTGTTCAGAGCGTTGTACCTGGGGTGTTGATTTGGACCACAAATGTTTGATTTAGTTTTGGTGTAAGTAAGTAAACCTTGCCTGCTGAGCCATGAGGTCCATAGGGCAGTAGCCTATGTCCTGATTCTGATGAGGCAGCTTGAGGTACAAGTACACCCCTGGACATGACACTAGTATGTCACAGGGCCATTTTTGTGTGACGGCGTCAAAATGGTAGCTGCATGCCGAAAATAGCTGATCTACAAGCTCATAACGTGCCGTTCTGCGATGCTCTGTGAGCTCGTATATCAGCTATTTTCATCTTTTTATCTTTGACACCCATGATGACTCCACTAGTCCCTCCCAAACATTTTAGTCTATTTTTTATTCAGGTTTCCTCAGTGAAAAAGGGGCGTGTATCCAAAAAGCACCTCGGCTAAGGCAAGACCCACCCGCGGAAGCTTGTTTCCAGTGAGGACTTCGCAACGCTCGACACGGCGACTCGCTCGCTTCAGCTCGCTTGGCGGTGTCTCACGTGGCTCAAGTTCGCTTGAGCCGACTCAGCGCCGTTGGAAACCAGGGGGCCAGAATAGTAAATCTTCCCCCCCCCCCCCCCCCCCGACTTTCGTCACCTCCGCGCGGTCCAAGTGAACACAGTGGAGCGCTCCCTACCTCCGGTTCAGCCAATCACAAGCTTCCGCGGGCGAGTCTTACCTTAACCGGGGTGCTTTTTTGATACACGCGAACAATGGTAGTCAACAAACATTTTTCATCCGTTTTTAGTTGCCGAAATCAACAGTGGTTTGTACCTCTCCACGATGTTGGCCAGCTTGAGGTTCCTCTCCAGGCAGGGCTTGTGCTCGTACTCATGGCAGCACTCGGGACAGCGCACGCCACTGCCTGCCCCCGCTGCCTCCACCTTGGCCCAGGCCTGGGAGATGCATGTCTGGCAGAAGTTGTGTTTGCAGGGCAGCTGGATGGGCTCCTCAAAGACGTTCAGGCAGATGGGACACAGGAGCTCCTCCTCCAAGCAGAGCTTCCAGCTCTCCTCCATGACGTTCAGGTCAGGACCGCTTCCTCCCAGCACTGATGTCCTGTGACACAGGAGGACACCCCATTTTAAATTAACCCACTGGGAGAGTCACCGTCGCCGACATATCGTTATCGCGCCCAGTGGGAAAGGGCCTCAAAGGGATATTTCACTTAAAAAAAAAACATTTGGTCATTTTATCATCTAATCAGGCCTTTACCCTGAACAGTTTTTAATTTGCTTCATTCGATATTTAGATATTTGATGTAAATGCTATCAGGCCCCTCCCCGTCCAGGGTCTCTCCCCACACACACCCATTGTAACTTCAAACTCCATTTTAACCATGATAGATTCATTAAAAACACCCATTATTTTTTTTCTGGTGACTCATATTACCCTCCTAATATGTGAGCAGGCCATGTTTTTTCAATAACTTTTTTCAGTTATTTTTAATAATTCTTTGGGAAAATTGGGAAAAAAAATTTAACCATTATTTTATGCTTTAACTATTAAACTAGACCAGGTCAACCTGGTTGTGCCAGACCCCCTGTCTGTCATCATCATTTATGACATCATGCCTTTTGTAGGCATGTCATCATCATGTCATCATCATATATACCCTTTATATAGAAAACCCGGACAGACAGACCGACATTTGCTTATGTAGGCCTACCCATTTCATGGGTCTGGCAAAAATTGCAGAGCTACAAGCACGCAGTGCAGCACTCGGTGGAGTGCTGTGAGCTTGTATATCTGTGATTTTTGGCTAATGTTTTTTTAAATCCCAGTTAAGTGGGATATCATGCAAAAAAAAAAAAAAAAAGACTGAATAACTCTCAGTACTAATTTCTCATAACAATTCAATTATAAATACTAGCCCTTACCCGTTCAAAGATATGAGCTCCAAAATGATGTGCAGTGTGTGGGTTATGGGATGTGCACTGTGCATACAGTATATGAGGGATGGAAAGTAACTTTAACTGGTGCTTGCATGATAATATGTAGGAGCATCAATGTAAGAAATACCCGTTTCGTTTAATGGCTAACCCTAACCCTAATTTTTGCTCTACATGGCATCTCTATTCTCTACTGGCCAGGTGACAGGTGAGTGCACTGTAATTTTGCTGTTTGAAAGGTTATCAATTTGCATCCACATTATAAGCCAAAGATAGAATAGTCTTTAAACCGACAATTCTTATATCCAAACTAGAAATACTGTTCCTTCGAAACAGTGTGGGCTCGATTCCAACCCAACAAATAGGATACTTTAAGGTACTGTAAGGTACAGTACCCTACAGTATTGTACTGTACCTTACTGTACTGTACTGTACTGTACTGTACTCTACTGTACTGTACCTTACTGTACTTTACTGTACCTTACTGTACTGTACTCTACCTTACTGTACTATACTATACTGTACTCTACTGTACCGTACTGTACCTTACTGTACTGTACTCTACTGTACCTTACTATACTGTACTTTACTGTACTCTACTGTACTTTACTGTACTCTACTGTACTTTACTGTACTCCACTGTACCTTACTGTACTTTATTCTACTTTACTGTACTTTATTGTACTTTACTGTACTCTACTGTACTTTACTGTACTCTACTGTACCTTACTGTATTGTTTTGTACTTTACTGTACCTTACTGTACTTTACTGTACTCTACTGTAACTTACTGTACTTTACTGTACTCTACTGTACTGTACCTTACTGTACTTTACTGTACTCTACTGTACCCTACTGTACTGTACCTTACTGTACTGTACTTTACTGTACTCTACTGTACCTTACTGTAGTGTACCTTACTGTACTATACTATACTGTACTCTACTGTACCGTACTGTACCTTACTGTACTGTACTCTACTGTACCTTACTATACTGTACTTTACTGTACTCTACTGTAATTTACGTTACTCTACTGTACTTTACTGTACTCCACTGTACCTTACTGTACTTTATTGTACTGTACTTTACTGTACTTTATTGTACTTTACTGTACCTTACTGTACTTTACTGTACTCTACTGAACCTAACTGTACTTTTACTGTACTCTACTGAACCTTACTGTACATATTCTATGTGTTCTAGAGGTGTATATTGAGTGCATATACTGTAGGTTAACAATCCCAGATCACATCTGTCCTCCACTATGTCTATAACCAAGGCGTTCTTCTATGTGGCCACTCCAGACTGAGGAGTGGAGCATGACTTTTATTGTGTTTGTGGATCTGATTTGAAAATGCATCGGTTGTGATATCTCCCTGAAAACCAACAACAACCACTAATACGGCTGATTGTCCCTGCGGGTTCTAGGATATATACTGTAAATCCCATTGCCCGGGATCCTAAAACCTTATTCTTTTTAAGAACAATTTCTAAAACACTACAAAACATGTCTCAAAGACAAATACAAGCAAACGTCTTCACAGTAACACAGTAACAGTTGTTTGTGTGTGTGTGTGTGTGTGTGTGTGTGTGTGTGTGTGTGTGTGTGTGTGTGCGTGCGTGCGTGCGTGCGTGCGTGCGTGCGTGTGCACATTGTAGATCAACTTCATAGCAGTATTAAGTGGTCCATCTATGTTTTTTATTAATAATAAAATCTGCAAAGTAACAAGTAACTGAGGCTGTCAAATGCTGTATTTATAGTAGAGTATATGTAACAAAAATGGAAAGTAGAGTAAAAGTACCTCAAAATTGTACTGTAGGTACAAGTACTTGTATATACTTGAGTAAATGTACTTAGTTACTTTGCAGCACCACAGAACAGCCAATGACAGACAGGCCTTTAATCACAGCTGTCTCAATCAGTAGAGTGGAGAGGGACATTTATAGATATTTGTAGTTTTAACTCAGAATATATACATCACAAAGCTTAGATATTTGGATCAAATCAGAGAGCAGACCTGTGTGAACGCAATGATATAGATAGCATATCTGAAGTGTGAACACTGCAGCCACAGCGCCTTAACATAAACATGGGTCTATTATCCTTCTCTCCACTCACTAAACCCATTGGAAATGCATTGGGTGCTTAAAGTTAAACATTTTATTTTTTTATATTTATACTACAAAACATTTCAAAACCAAAAATACAAGCACACGTGTCCTCAGTAAGCTGAACACATAAAAATTTGAATGGTGTTGAAAGGTGTAAGCGTTTAAGAGATGAATCGCGCCAAAGTTTTGAGGATACTGACTGACTGATAGATAAATAATGAAGATAACATACGTGTGCTCGCCTTCCAGGCGAGCCCACAATAATGAATAATGTGGACAACACATTCAAGTCACAATAGGATAAATTGTGTAGTTTAAAGTCAAGTGACAACTTGCTCTGAAGATATGTGAGGCTCGCCCAATAATAAATTAAACAGCCAGCTACTATAACAACAAATCATCTTCCATATGATATCTCATATCCCGGAGCATTTCTTCAAACACAGCTGAATGATAATATTACATTTTACAGTCTATAAATCACTAATCAGCCATCTTAGATCTCTTCTATTAAATATTTAAAAATAAAAGCAACGTTACCCCACTATTTATCCTGCATGTCTTCCAGCAACCGTCCGTGTGTCCTTTTGCACCTAAATAATAAAATAATAAAATTAAATACCCGTAACGTGTGTGTGCAGGGAGAGAGAGAGAGAGAGAGAGAGAGAGAGAGAGAGAGAGAGAGAGAGAGAGAGAGAGAGAGAGAGAGAGAGAGAATGGAGATATTTAACAATGATTTAACTCTTGAGAGCGTAAAAAAATAAACCAAATGGACCCGTACGTGTCCATTTGGTTTCATTTTTACCCGTTCAAGAGTTAAAGATCTATAAATAAGGTGTCCGTTTGGTTTACCAGGATTTATTCACATGAGAGATCCACTCCTCCGGGCTCCGGGGGGTTTAATAATGATCGCTGCTCTTCAGATCCTGTCCGATCCTTGTTGTGATCATCAGAGTAGATCCAGTCTCCTTCGCGTTCTGGTCTCATGTGTTTGTTTTGTCGTGGACTCTTCTTTATAAACTATAGCCTACGATCGTCAAAAGGTTAAACAGGCACTGGAATTCAACTCCGTCCGCTGCTGCCTGTGTCTCTCTGACTGTGTGTGTGTGTGTGTGTGTGTGTGTGTGTGTGTGTGTGTGTGTGTGTGTACTGTCACACCGAGAGATAACGTGAGCCGTGTCATAGAAGCACCCGATGCGTGCTCGTTTTTTTTCCCAACGGGTCTCAGGCCCTAAGCTAGATGCAGAATAGATAACTCAAATCTTTGCTTCTGGGGGGGGGGGGGGGGGGGGGGGTCCCTGGAACAACATATTTCCGGGGGTCCGCGGCCCAAATACATATCATGTTGGGGGTCCTTGACATGACAAAAGTTTGAGAGCCACTGAAATAGCAACAGTTTTTCTTTTTCTAGCCCTATTCACGGCCCGCCCACTCAGCATCCCCCTGGTGCTGAAGTCACGTTTTGAAGGGGAAACCCCTACTAAAAAAGCTAACACAGAAATCGCAAATGTAATGCAATTTTCGAATAGTAAAGTATAAAATATGGCTAGCATGATCAAGAACACAAGATAATAAAAGGCACACAGCGTTATAATTTATTTTACCGTTCGAAATAATGATTTGTTGGCTTTATATTTCTGTTATAGTTTCCCCTTTCTAAACTGACGTCAGCACCAGGAATTTGCTGAGAAATTTGCTGAGTGGGCAGGCCGTGAATAGGGCTAAATAAGGTTTCTCAACTGTCATGTCAAGGACCCCCAAAATGATAATTGGCCGCGGACCCCCCATCTCCAAATCTTTTGTTGCAGGCCAGGGACCCCCAGCCAGAAGCAAGCTTTGAGTTAGAAATGTTCACTCTGAATTTGGGCCTTTCTTGCCTTAAGCTAGATGCAGAATAGATACCCGCAGCTCAGACCCGTTGGGAAACGCCAGGACATAGCAGCGATACATGAAGCGTACTGGGGGAGGAGTCCTTGCCGGGAGAAGGGGGTTGGAAAGGGGGCTGAGCGAAGACACCGAGCCCTGAAACATGACTGACGACCGTCATGGATCGCCTTCAACCTGGTGTTGAGCATTTCGCCAATTTGACACATAGACCTACGTCTACACAAACGTTCAAATATCAAAAATAACATTTTTACAAAAGGCTCAAGAATGGTAAAATGTTGTACGCTTAAAAATAATTACCCCCATCTCTCGTATTGTTTAATAAGAAGCATTTTAATCCGATTGACTGCCATT
>NC_137833.1:6014836-6042559 GCF_963921795.1 Nannobrachium achirus | reverse complement strand
TTTCGTATTGTTTAATAGAAAAAATATTTAATCCGATTGAGTGCCATTTTCTCGGATTTCAACCACGCGACCCCATCGGTTGTGAGGTGTACTGCACTCTGATACATCAAACATTTTAGAAAATGGTGACCAATCGGATTAAAATGCTTCTTATTAAACAATAAGAAAGACACAGGTAATTCTGCTTGAGCGTGCCATATTGTGACATCCTTGAACTTTCAGGAAGCACTTTATTTTTTAAATTTGAACGTCTGTGTAAACGTACGTGGCAAATTGACTGAACAACTCAACAGCATATTGAGGTCGATCCATGATGGTCGTGAGAATGTCCAATGTTTCAGGGCAAAGCGACACCTAGGAACTCACCTCTGCCCTGCAAGGGGTCCGAGTCGACTTTAGTACAAGAAAATAACCTAAACCCCTTCGCTACTCACCGAAACAAAGGCAGTTCTGTGTTGCTTAAAGTCTATTCTCCAGGGTGGGAAGCCTCTCAGCACCCCACATTCTCTGTAAAATACACCTTTTTGGCCCGAAAATAAAATATTTCCGCCCGACGGAAATTATTTTGTTTGTGCCACAGCGCCCCCTAGGTTATGGTCAATGGTAATATATATTGGTGAAATCTGTAGAGGGCGCTGTGGAGTAAAAAAAAAAAGAAATCCGTCTGGTGGACATAATATTTTATTTTCTGTCCAAAAAGGTGTATTTTACAGAGAAGCTGCGGTGCTGAGAGGCTTCCCACTCGAGGGAATAGACTTTTGACAACACAAAAATGCATTTGTTTTGGTGTAGTTTATAATAGGTCTACACCACGGAGCTTTAATAATCTTTAATAAAAGAGGGCAGACTAGCAAACTCTACCGGAGAGACTGTTCAATGAATGACCACACACACACACACACACACACACACACACACACACACACACACACACACACACACACACACACACACACACACACACACACACACACACACACACACACACACACACACACACAAGGATATTTGTTGACCATAATACATTTCATACATGATACATTTTTGAGATTTCTTGTTTTTATCAATCCTTTTAGTAGACCGGCCTTGTATCTGAATTCTGAACTACACTGTCTTGTACTTTCCTAAGCAAACTTTAAGTAAAGAATATTGTGTAAAAGTTCATTTTCTTCTGTAGGCCATATATAATTAATATTATGTAACATTTCATTTAGATTTTATTTAAAAAAAAAGTCCTTAAATTGTCACTTTAGAAATGTGTAGATATACGTTCTATACACTTCAACTTTATGTTGGGTATGTTTACTGTTGAGTGAGAAAACAATGTTGCACATTAAGTTAATCATCTGGGGACCCCCCAAAATAAAGTGGGGACCCCACAGGTTGAGAACCACTGCTGTACTTCAAGACAACTAAATGCGTGTACGCAATTTATCATCATGGTCAAGTACATATAACGCAGTCCTGTGAGCTAATAACCACAACATTAACCCATTTAGGCCTACAATTATTGAATGCTTTAACTAATGAAAAATAGCAGATATTAATCTCATAGAGATCTGCTATTTTTGAAAAATCGTGAAAATGTGTGCACATTTTTCAATATATATTTTTCAAAACATACTTTTGTAACTCAAATCTCTGCTTCTGGGGGGTCCCTGGAACAACATATTTTGAGATGGGGGTCTGCGGCCAAATACATGTAATTTAATTTTGGGTGTCCTTGACATGAAAAGGTTTTGAGAACAGCTGATTTAGAGGAAGGATTTAGAAGTCGGGTCAAAGATATTCAAAGACTTGCACACATTTTCACGATTTAAAAAAAATAGCAGATCTACAAGCTCGCAGCGCGGCACTCGGTGCCGCGCTGTGAGCTTGTATATCTGCTATTTTTCACTGGTTAAAGCATAAAATAATGGTTAAAGTGGTTCAAATCTAATGCGACGCGGTCCAGGTATTTGAGAGTTAATACACCTGCAGCTTTGTCAAGTAAATATCTTATACTCTTTTTAATGCACTTGGGATTACAGAGCAACGGACAGGTACAGTATGTGAAATCATATTACAAAACAAATAAAATAACTGAATGCCCCCAAAAGCTTTTTACATGATCACTCTGAAAAAAACAAAAACTCAACCAAAGTAACATAATGCCAACAAACACGTGTTGGGAGTAAATCATTTGAGAGCAGTGAAAAAGAGTTCCCCTCTTTTTTCCCGTTTCATAAGCATGGAATGATATTATATTTAGAAACCAGTAGCTATAGGCAGTGAATGCAGTCTATAGAATTACAAACATGGTCCTATTCAATTCAAGGCACTGAGGATTTTCTTTTTTACTTGCACACGCTTCATTAGAGCTCTCTCTATTGATGGAGAAATACGTTACCGACAAAATGCATTCGTATTTATAGAAACCATTGCAAGGAGAACACACAAACACACCAACCATGTACGGTACTCTAATTAAGCAGTGTTTGAGCATGTGTGGTATTAACCATCGCCACAGCACTGAAGACTCATTTATACTTGGGCGCGTGCGACAGAAATAACGCTCACCGAAAATAACAGATTTTCAGTTAGTTTCAATTGTTTCGTAAAATTATTTAGCAAGCAACACTTGCCGTATGTCAAAGTATACTGTGGGCTTCACCACTTAAGGCCTAAAATGGATCAAACGTAGCTTAAGTTGCCGTTCTACAAGCTTGCGACACGTCGCGATGTGTCGTGAGCATGTTGACCGGACACTTTTGAAATTCTTTTAAAATAAAAAAATATACAGTATATGGATATATCTTGGCCAAAACAGGGATGCCAGGTTGTTTAAGGCCACCAGACTCCTCCTGTCACCTGGCATGTACTAAAAGGTCATTTCATGACAGCCTTAAAACAGAAGTCATGACACACAACACAATAAAATACAATACTCTGAATAAACTTAAATGTAGTTTGTATCTGGATGTAACGGAGGATAAAATGTGGTTGTGTAACATCGGACATTGTATGAAAACTCAAAATAATGTGGCTTTGAATGGTTAGAGAATTAAAGAGAAGGTTAGAGAAGTGGACAACGAATTAAAAATATAAGAGATAACTCAACCACTTTCAACCAAGACCATTAAAACACTTTTTGAAGTATAAAAATAGGGCTTTACGTGGCTAAGCCATGTCTGTCACGATGTGGCACGTTGTGAGCTTGTAGATCTACCATTTCTGAAAGGATGTTTTGAATCTTTCTGCCTAGAATGATAGCCTGACCAAAACAGGCTATCAGGTATCAAAGAGCCAGATGCCAATTTGGCAGACATAATATGTCCTTGTTGGTCCCAAACGCTATCTGCTTCATGACCTGGGGGAGTTAAGCCCTTTGCATACAGGACAGTTGCGTTTTTTTCGTTTGCGGCATGAATAAAACGCATTGGATTTGGTGTGCAAGGCTGTGCGGAATCGGCGCTGCGGATCCAAAAAGGAGTCATAAAAGGAGTGATGAGTTTTTTACCGCATGCGACAAGACGCACAAATCGAACTGGGTTCGATCGAGAAATAAACGCACGGCGGCAGCCACTCGTCGCACGGCTAATTCGGAGCCGGTGTGCATGAGGTCATAGAGAATCATTGTTTTCTTTTCAAAAAAATATATTGTCCGTTTTATCCGTGCGGTTAAACGCGCCTGTGTGCAAAGGGCTTTACTGTGCACGCTATTGCACACAGACCTTTTGTGGCCGACCCACTGTCTCTGCCATTTCTATCAATTTCTACTTTGTGGTGAATCCTTCTGCGACGCCCCAGACAAAGCACTCAGCCAGGTTGAAAGTAACCTCGCATCACCAGGCTTTCCGCTGGGGGAAAGCCTGGTCTTCGTTTACTAAACGGGCCGTTTGATCCGGTCGGGAGCGGAAGATCTCCTACGTTTTTCTGTAGTCCAAAACGGACTACACTTTGGCCGGAAACAACGACCGGAAACAGTTTCAACCCAGTTTAGCGCATGCGCAAGTCGTTAGCCATGTAGTTAGCGCATGCGCAAGTACGGGTTAAAACTGTTTCCGGTCGTTGTTTCCGGCCAAAGTGTAGTCCGTTTTGGACTACAGAAAAACGTAGGAGATCTTCCGCTCCCGACCGGATCAAAAGCCCGAAATTGGAAGCCAGCCCAGGCTAGGTTGAAAGTGGTTAAACGTCCCAATCGCGGCACCGGTGAGAAACCGGCGTTTCCACTGACAAACAGATGTACCTTTGGTATGACCACAAATCATAAGGAGAAAAATGTCCAGCATTCGAAGAAAATACATTAAAAAATAAAAAAAACATTTGAAAAGACCAATGTTAAACAAAACAAAACAAAAAAAGGTAGTCATTAACATCGCTGGAATCCA
Source organism: Nannobrachium achirus (assembly GCF_963921795.1). Lineage (NCBI taxonomy): Eukaryota > Metazoa > Chordata > Actinopteri > Myctophiformes > Myctophidae > Nannobrachium > Nannobrachium achirus. The sequence goes on along the minus strand of NC_137833.1, from coordinate 6,038,189 downwards.
TGCAGCTGATTGAACAAAACAAGCAGATTGGAACCAAATGTTTTCTTTCTTCCGATCCTAACAGGAAATGTTAACGTCATTATAGTGTTGTATCAGAGAACGCTCCCTCTCAGCCGGCAGGTCAGCCATGACGACTTCTCCTCCTCCAGATAAAACTACCTGGACGGAGAGGTTTGAGTTTTTTTTACACAACATTTCCTCAAACGCCTCAGAGAACCAGCGTAACAAAGAAACAATCAGTTAATTTAACAGTGGGGGCCAGTCCATGAGGGCATTTGTGAAGTCTTCAGATGAATGCTCTATTTTGGATTAGGGCTGGGCGACATATACGATATTTGTGACCAAATAACTCAACAATATTATGACGATTATCTAACCTTTTTCTTAGAATTCTCAAAATTCGTCAAAAATCGACAAGCTCACAACAGGTCGCAAATCTTTGACAATTTTCTAAAGATGAGAGCTTCTTCTTTGACGCTAGATGGAGCCAACCTATGAGTCACCATTTGTTTTCGTTTTTGTCACTCTCTGGACCACGTGGAGCCACGTGGATCATGTGTGACGTGACCGCAAAAAGATAACGACATCCAGTCCGGATGGGATGTTTTATAACATGCTTACCATTAATTCCAATTGTAGCGCAAGTCTCTCATCCAGGGTGCAGTCAACTGCCTGTATCTCTGCATTGGATTATCACCACCGGACCATTTATTTATTTTCCCCCGACTTCAAGGGTGGCGTCCCGTAACATTCTATGATTTTTCAAAGGTTAGTGGAAAAACTCTCTGAATGCTGGCAGTGGCGGATAGACCATGTTTTAACTCCACCAGTTAACGGGTTAAAGGGATATTCCACTTTCAACAGGGAGCAGTGGTAGGGCCTCTCTCCACACACACCCATTGTAACTTCAAACCATTATTAACCATGATAGATTTATGAAAAACATCCATTATTTTTTCTGGTGACTCATACTACCCTCCTAATACGTGAGCAGGCCGTGTTTTTTCGATAACTTTTTTCATTTATTTTTAATAATTATTTGGGAAAATGGAAAAACTGAAATACAAAGAAATAATTATTAAAAATAAATGAAAAAAGTTATCGAAAAAACACGGCCTGCTCACATATTAGGAGGGGTAGTATGAGTCACCAGAAAAAATAATGGGGTGTTTCTAATGAATCTATCATGGTTAAAATGAAGTTTGAAGTTACAATGGGTGTGTGTGGGGAGAGGCCCTGGGCCTGGAGGGCCTGCAACATTTACATCAAATATGAAATATCTAAATATTCAATCAAGCTAATTAAAAACTGTTCAGGGTATTCATAAAAGCCTGATTAGATGATAAAATTACCAAAAGTTTTTTTGAAAGTGAAATATCCCTTTAAGTGACTAAAACCAGGACAAGACAACACGTATGCCATATCCACAATATGATATTCATATGAAATTCCCAGACCATATCTAGTGACGTATCACATTTTTTTTCCGTCATACGTTCAATCTATTGCCCTGCCCCAATATTCAAGTCTCTACTAGTCTTCACATGAAGGCTCTATGATGGGGGATCATTCATAAAACGCTGTTAAGTGTCCGACGATGGACGAGAGTCTCTGGCTGTCTGTCTGCTGCAGCTCAAGGTCCATGGATGAAGGCTGACCACAGCAAACAGGCTGAAGTCCCATGTCCTTCCAAAGGCTAGTCTGGGAGTGTGTGTTTGAGTGGGAGTGTGTGTGTGTGTGTGTGTGTGTGTGTGTGTGTGTGTGTGTGTGTGTGTGTGTGTGTGTGTGTGTGTGTGTGTGTGTGTGTGTGTGTGTGTGTGTGTGCGTGCACGTTCATGTGTTCTCAGTCCAGGGCAGAGTCATACATCAGAGCACAAGTGTGTATGTGTGCATGTGTGTGTGTGTGTGTGTGTGTGTGTGTGTGTGTGTGTGTGTGTGTGTGTGTGTGTGTGTGTGTGTGTGTGTGTGTGTGTGTGTGCGCGTGTGCGTTCCCCGTCTCATTGCAGAGGGTTGTCGAACACGGAGTCTGGTAGCACGGAGATCTTCAGCTTCTTGTCTGGCCAACTGTACTCCTTTGGTAAAACCGTCTGCAAAAAAAGGCAAAAAAGGAAACCCAAAGGTACTTTTAAAACCTGAGCCCAAACAAACACAAAATGAAAGCTAAAAAGAGGACCACAGAAGTCCCCAGAGTCTCCATTTCACCTCCTACCTCTTCACACGTGTTCAGCTCCTGTATGTCCCCGAGCATCTGATCTACAAACTCCTCGGTCAGCAAGATCTAAAGATGGGCAGAAGACAAGTCAGTCAAATGATGGTTTGACTTTTGACTGCTTTAAACGTGGACTGCTTTTAACAATGGAGATCGAAAAATGCCGGTGACAACACATCTACATTGACTTGTACATTAGTTATTTCTTAGCAAACGACGCCCTCCTGTGATGGGAGGATAAAGTAAGCTTCATGAAACCATGAGATGAAATGAATTGATCTCATCTACCCTCCTTCAGAACCGCCATGAAAGAGCATGACATTTGCAACTGGACCTAAACAACTCTTCTAGCTCAGATGATTAACTTAATGTGCAACATTGTTTTCTCACTCAACAGTAAACAAACCAACCAAGAAGTTTATAGAGAGTATCTGGACATTTCTAAAGTGACAATTTAAGGACTTTTTAATACCTCTAAAATAACAAATGAAACACTGGCAAAATTGTAAAATATATAGAGGCAGAAATTGTGAAAATAGCAGATCTACATGCTCACAACGCTCCACGTTGCGAGGCGTTGTGAGCATGTAGATCTGCTATTTTCACGATAGAACCGTGTTATACAAAATGTAATGCCTCAACTCTTAGTGCTCGTCAGGGTGGTGGGGGTCCCCAGTAAAAATATGATTATTGTGGGGGTCGCGGCCTGAAAAGGTTGAGAACCACTGTTCTTAGCTTGCCAAAATAAATGACCCCACGCTTGTTTTTCTGTAAATATTACAATGTGTGTGTGTGTGTGTGTGTGTGTGTGTGTGTGTGTGTGTGTGTGTGTGTGTGTGTGTGTGTGTGTGTGTGTGCGCGTGGTGTTACCTGGAGCCAGGGTCCGTGGGCAGCGTAAGGATGCTCCTCCGTAGCGAACGCTCCTTCCACACCTGTAGACACAAACGTAATGGCCGTGTCTCCGTTGATGCTTTTGTAGGTGAAGTGTCTTCCGTGGAGCAACCGTCCCCTGTGACAAAACAAAACCCAAAGAGTCAAGTCAACACCAGAGCAACACAGGGGAGAATTCTGTCTGTCTTCTCATCTCGTCTGTCCATTAATCTATTTTATGCGCCACGGTTTTAGTCTGTTTTTAAAAACAGACTAAAAACCTACCTTTTTAACAAAGCGTTTTCTTAATTATTACTGGGCCTTGTCTTTTTATTGTTTGCCCTGTGTTGCTTAGTTTTAAAATGTACCCGTTTTAGTATATAGCAATTCTCACAAATGTAAAGTGCGTTATACTGTAAATAAAATGCATTATTATTATTATTAGACTATGACTTTAATTCTGCCAGTCTAACTTTCATTAACCATCATCATTGTGAAATCAACACGGTCTAGAATGTTCTGAAAACTGTTCAACTCAACCTCACCAACCTGAAATGGCTGGTCTCCTCTTGACTGTACGCAGTCACAGATTTGTTCATTTACCAAAGTGGTTAGTCGACAAATTCCTATGACTATTAGTCGACCGACCGCAAATATCTTTAGTCAATGACATCCCCTAGGGGGAAACTAGAGCCTAATTTATACTGTGTGAGTCAAGCCTTAGCTCTTGGCTCATAGCTCTGGGCATTTAAGCTTGATTTATATCAGGCTGTGCAGAGAGAGGTGTTGCCAATTGAAAAATAGACGATCCGCAATCTCAAAACGTGTGGCGTTGAGCTTGTACATCGTTTTTATTATTTTCAGGCTTAACTGCCTTGAGTAATGAGTCACATAATAAATTAACCAACCGTGTCAATTTAGATTTGAACCACTTTAACCATCATTTTATCACTTTAGCGTAGTTACAGTAAAGATCTACTATTTTTTGAAAAAATATGCAAAGTTGTGCAAATCTTTGAATATATATTTTTTTAAAGCAAACATTTGTAACTCAAATCTTTTCCTCTTGGGGTCCCTGGAACAACATATTTATTAAAAAATTATAAATTATATTTTATTAAATACATATAATTTTGGCGATCCTTGACACAATTTTGATAACCTCTAAAAATGTTCAGAAAACTGTAGGGATTTAGAAGACATCTGTAGAATCAACCGCAGGTCCAAATGGGTTAAAAATACTCTCTTTGAGTCTTTTGTTAAAAGGTAGTATCTCTCTCTCTCTCATGGCAGACGCAGGCCAGTTCAATGTGTTTGCACAGCACATCTCTCTCTGTATCTTTCCCCTGTTAGTCTATCCTCTCTCTCTATCTCACACAAAGGCCTCTCTGTAAGCTGACTGTGGTCCTGTTCTTTCCCACACTGGCAGAGGGATTACATAAGCTGGCTTCATCCTCATCTCTCTGCCCCGGAGAGGAGCGTTACGACACAACGTGCTAGATGATCAATATTCACATTAAGTGTTCACGTGTTTAAGTGTTTCGTTCTTTTGTCCTTGGTGCTCTAGGTCTAGAATTATTGAATGCTTTAACCAGTGAAAAATAGCAGATATACAAGCTCACAGTGCGGCACCGGGTGCCGCGCTGCGAGCTTGTAGATCTGCTATTTTTTGAAAAAGTTGTGAAAATGTGTGCAAATCTTTGAAAATATGTATTTTCAAAGCGAACGTTTGTAACTCAAAGTTTGCTTCTGGGGGTCCCTGGAACTAAATATTTTGAGATGGGGGTCCGTGGCCAAATAAATATAATTTTGGGGGTCCTTCACATGAAAAGGTTTGAGAACCACTGACATAGTAGTCTCTCAAGAACAGACTAATTGAGCTCCAGTTAAGTGAAAAGGACCTTTTCTTTGACGATGGCTGGCCAGATTGCTGACATAGAAACATAGGTTTTTCAAAAAATCTTATAGAATCGGGTCAAAATTCAAATTTTCACGATTTTTCAAAAATAGCAGATCTACAAGCTCACAGCGCGGCACCGCGCTGTGAACTTGTATATCTGCTATTTTTTCAATAGTTAAAGCATAAAATAATGATACACAATAATGTGTACCCGTTCTGAATGGGTTAAAAAACGATCCTTTTATTTATCAACCCTGTGTGGGAACACACCTGAGATTCCTGCACGTTATTTATACTTTCAATCAAAAGATTTATTTGAGGAAATACATTTCGGTTCCAAGACATCCATCAACACTTATTATTAGCATTGTGTATTCACCTTATTTTTTGACAGCATGTTCCCACTCTTCTGATATCAAACAAGTTGATATGATATCAATCAGATAATCAAAATATATCAGTACTAGATTATGAAACTTATACACCAGAGAATGCTTATGATCATAGACTTTAGTTTATGAATGGTTTAACCTCGCCTCGCGTTCGATCCCGTTTAGAAACAACTATCGTGTTCCTGTTGCATTTTTTTTTTTTCTTTTTGAGCCGAAGGCGAATGAAAGGCCTGGGTTCTCGAGGCTACGTACAAACAGACAAAGCCAGATGTAGGAGCGGTTAGCAAAGCTCAAAAACTAATAAAATACTACAGACTCACAAAGCCTCACTCACATCACATACCAAGTGGACCCTGGGTCCATTTGGTACCATTTGTAACCTTCTTAAGAGTTGGTGAGCTCAGTAAACGTGTCGTGCAGTTACCTTAGACAGAGAGGAAGCAGCGTGCCTGACTCCTGGTTGAACTTCAGATGGACACTCTCCAGCTGCCGCGTCCTCACCAGCTCATGAGGAACGATGGCTGCCGAGCTCTCGCTCTCCAGGCTGTCCTTCCTGCTCCTGAGACGAGGCGAGGACCACAGGGAACGGTTAGGGGAGTGAGAGGAGGACCAGAGAGGACATTAAATGAGGATGGCTCAGTTAGAGAAGAGAAGGCTGTTGGGAGCGGGGAAAAAGTGTAGCGAAGATGCTCTTTGGTAGGGGACTGAAAACTATGCAACTATGGAAAAAGAAAACAAGGCCATCTTCTGGTGAAAAAAGTTAAAAAGCCTTTATTGAAGTAGCTTGTGCTCTCTTCTCTTCTGCTATTGTTGTTGGGGGCAGAGCTGTGTGTGTGTGTGTGTGTGTGTGTGTGTGTGTGTGTGTGTGTGTGTGTGTGTGTGTGTGTGTGTGTGTGTGTGCGTGTGTGCTTACTGGGGTCTCTCGTGGCCGTGTCTCTGGCTGCTGATGGGAGGCAGCGCTGCCTTACTGTTGAACTCCAAGCCTTTCCTCAGAGCCTCCCTGATCTGTTCTGTGTCTGGTGGAGAGAGACATTGAGTTACACCACAAAGGACAGCATGAGATTACCTGTGTTAACGCCTAACTCATACCACGAGGCTAGAACTAGGAGGAAGGCTCAACAATCCATATCATAAAACGTTTTATTACCATATTGACCAATAGATCAATATTTCTTCAGAAACTGTGACACTAGCGGCCAATCGTAGGAACCTTCAGTTCCGGGTTTGTTTCATGTTAGATCTGATGATAACTGGCCACCCCTGTGTGTACCTTTGTCGGACAGCCTCCGTGGTTGTGAGCCGATGCAGATGGACCTGCTGTCCTCCTCGTCCTCCGGCGGTCGACTCAGGTCGTCCCAGACGCACTTGGCGCTGACGCCGCTCAGGTTGGAGCCCTCCGACTCGATGCCCAGGTCCACTCTCTCCTGCTTGGAAGAGCAACACACAGACGCAACCATCAACCTAGCCCTCTGCACAGAGAAGAGCAACGCACAGACGCAACCATCAACCTAGCCCTCTGCACAGAGAAGAGCAACGCACAGACGCAACCATCAACACTAGCCCTCTCCACAGAGAAGAGCAACACACAGACGCAACCATCAACACTAGCCCTCTCTACAGAGAAGAGCAACGCACAGACGCAACCATCAACACTAGCCCTCTACACAGAGAAGAGCAACACACAGACGCAACCATCAACACTAGCCCTCTCCACAGAGAAGAGCAACACACAGACGCAACCATCAACACTAGTCCTCTCCACAGAGAAGAGCAACACACAGACGCAACCATCAACACTAGTCCTCTCCACAGAGAAGAGCAACGCACAGACGCAACCATCAACACTAGCTCTCTCCAAAGAGAAGAGCAACGCACAGACGCAACCATCAACACTAGCCCCCTCCAAAGAGAAGAGCAACGCACAGACGCAACCATCAACACTAGCCCTCTCCAAGGAGAAGAGCAACACTACCCTAAGTGGTATTGGCAAAAGGGCCTTTCTGTGTGGAGTTTGCATGTCAGGTAAAAATGTACCCTCACAAAAATACTGTCTATACTGCCTCCCCCTGGCCAGCCGGGGGCGCCTGATGGAGGGGAAAGGAACTGGTTGGAATAACGTGTTCCTTCCACACGCTAATTCCTAGAATCTCCCCGTCAGGTGATAAGAAGCAACTTGAACTACTCATGCATAGAAGGAAGCATGAGGTCAGTCCGTTGTCTCCCCAGGTTGGCAGAGGGAGTGTAGTGCCCAGGATTATATTAGATAATTGGCACTGGGTGAAAAATGGGTTCCAAAATCCTGGGATAAAAAGAAAGAAAAAATCAAACCTCGGTTCGAAGTGGAGCGGTGAATTTGAGCAGCTGTACCCTATGTGAGTGAGTGAGTGAGTGTAAACTGTGCCTGTGAGTGAGTGGTGAGTGTGCCTGGCCTGCACAAAACAGCGCCCCTCCTTTAACTAGTGTGTTGTGTGTGGCCACTCAAGGTATTGCCCAGGCTACGGACAGGGCCAGCCAGCCACCCAGCCAGCCAGCCAGCCAGCCAGCCACATACCCACGGATATACCTGTTCATTGGGAGCGCTTTCACCGCTCCAAAAAGAAGAGCAACACACAGACGCAACCATCAACACTAGCCCTCTCCAAAGAAAAATAAACACTCTAAAAAAGGGGTCTTCAATGTTTTCAGGCCAAGGACCCCTTAGTTGAGAAATAGATGAAGCAGGGACCCCCACTGGCCCCACAACCTGTTCATAGATTCCATATAGTTTCATTGTTTGACAGCCCAATCATCAGTGTATTTTGGATTCATGTCAATTTGTGTTTTCAGATATTTAACCACTTGACACGTCAATACTTAATAAACTTGACCTTTTACTCTGTACTTAGTCTGCTCTTTTCCCCCGATACACCAAAGCTCTTTGTCAAAAATATTTTTGGCTAAAGTGGTTAATATAAAAACATATCACTCAAAGATTTGGAGGACCCCCTGTAGCAAGTCTGAGGACCCCCTAGGAGTCCCGGACCCCCTGTTGAAGACCCTTGCTCTTAAAAAAAAGGAGTCACACCCAGTGGATCTACAGGGGGCGCTAGAATACTGCCACTAAAACACACCAACTATATTTGTTGTGGAGCCACAATTACCACATAATACACAATTATTACAAAGCGGGGACCGCTAGCATGTCGGTATCAAACAAGGCATAAATGCATATTGCAGAACACTTAGCAAAGCCTTACTTGTAAGTGTGGATCGATGTCAAAGATGGTCTCCCCTCTCCTCATGTCTGTGATCAGCCAAGGACCGCCCGCACTGTACACAGGACAAGCATGCACACAGGTTATATATTTGCATATGGAGGGGACCACAGCAAGATATATATCAATTTGGAAGTCTAGGCCTGGCACAATTATTACATAATCGTCTAATCGCAATAATGTTTTCATAATTGTTTCCACGTTGAAAAACGTTCATATATTTTCAAACATTTCAGAAATAGTGGAAATAGCAGATCTACAAGCTCACAACACGTCGCATTTGTGAGCGCGTTGTGAGCTTGTAGATTGGCTATTTTCACTATCAATGTTCTTTTTATATAGTATAAAGTTGTCAGATATGTCAGTCATTTCTTTGTATATTTAGGTTATGTGTCATATCTGCCATGTGCAACTTCAAAGTCTACAAGCCAAACAGAAATGTTATTGTCAAAGACAAAACAATTAAATCGTTAATCGCAATTATTTGAGTGACAATTAATTAATCGCCATGTCAAATGTCATAATCGTGACAGCACTACGGAGGTCCTTGAAATGAAATATTTTTTCTGATTAGCCCTGGTGCAGTGTTGTTTTTGACAGCAATTTTTGAGCGGTGGTTACACCGTCTCCTATACGTGGCCGTGTGTGTATGCGTGCGTGTGTGCGTGTGTGTCTGTCTGTATGTAGCCTGCAGGCCTGCAGTACCTTTTATGACCACACATGTTAAGGGAGGGGCGCTGTTGTTCAGGCCAGGCCACACACACACACACACACACACACACACACACACACACAGGGGGGAAGGGGGGAGGGGGGGGGTGGTTGGTGGGTAAACCACCGCTCAGTTCACACGGGTGTGATTTTTTTATTTAGTTTTAGTTATAGTCTTTTGAATAAAATGTCTTCTAGTTTTAGTCACAATTTAGTCACTTGAAAAGTTTTAGTTTTAGTCTAATTTTAGTCGACTAAATCTACAGTTGATTTAGTCAACTGAAATGTATTTTGGCAGGCCATGATGGCATCGTAATGACTGATTTTACAGTTGGTTGCGTGCTGAAAATAGCCGATCTACAAGCTCACGCGCGACGCGTTGTGAGCTTGTAGATCGGCTATTTTCAGCACGCAACACCTGGGAGCAACCAAACTTCTCCACTCGTCCCTCCCTAACGTTTTAGTCTAGTTTTTATTTTGTTGACGAAATTGTCAATATATTTAGTCTTAGTTTTAGTCATCACAGCTTAGTTTTTATTTAGTTTTCATCAGTGAAAAAAACGCAGTCGCCAAACCAATTTCGTCATAGTTTTAGTCGACGAAATCAACACTGCCCTGGTGTTGTGTGTTGTGTGTTGTGTGTCCACTCACACATGGACTCCTCGCAGCAGGTCCAGGATACCCTGACCGTTCCACTGCTGGGCCGCCTGGAGCTCCTCCGTGCACACGCCCACGATCTACAAGGAAACACCAGACACACAGTCAACCATTGTCTTATGCACTGATAATAGCAGATCTCCAAGCTCACGACACTGGCACGCAACTAAGTATGAATCATGCGTAGCTATGAGATGTGGACGTGAGCTATGATGAGTCTAGTCCAGGGGTTTTCAAAGTGGGTGACGACGGGGCACCCTGGGGTGCCGTGACGGCAGTCCAGGGGTGCCGCGAGATAATTTGATAATATTTGGAGTTTATTTGGACACTTGAAAAAATATTTATTATCATTTTAAACTTGAAGTACAAAGTTATTTTCAGTCAGTTCTAACCAAAATGGCTATTATCTCAACGTTGTCCTCGCAACATAATCACTAAAATATCGTCACTGTCGGGCAGAAACCTCGTATCTGTATCAAGTGTCAAATGTGTACGTCTTTTGGAAAAGCAAAGCCCTGCTTCATCATACAAGACTGCTGCACAAAACTAGTGAAAACAGCCGATCTACAAGCACACAACGCCTCGCGATGTGCTTGTAGATCTGCTGTTTTCACTAGTTTAGTACATTTTATTGATGATAAATACAAAACGAACGGTTTTGGACATACAAGGTTTCCGACGACGATATGCTATAAATATAAGGTGCTGGGAGTGAAAATCATAATGTAGGGGTGCCTCGGATTAAAAGAAAATATTTATGGGGTGCCCTGAGACAAAAATGTTTGGGAACCACTGGTCTAGTCTGTTCCCTTCATGCACAATAATCATTCATCTCTCAGGACTGATACCTGGGACCAACATTATTATAGTTTAGCATTTTTCCAGGGCGAGACCATGTTTTGCACCCTGTCTGTGTGTCGGTCCATCCATCAACAACTCATCTCCGGCACCGTTGGCCCAATCAACGTGAAACCGTACACGTACGCGCACACGCACACACACACACACACACACACACACACACACACACACACACACACACACACACACACACAGGGTTGTTAAGTAACAGATTACATGTAACGGGATTACGTAATCAGATTACAAAAAACAGGTAACTTGTAAAGTCTCAGGTTACATTTTAAAATGTGTAATCTAAAGTACAGTAACGGATCTGAATGATGGGGGTTACATGCTGGATTACATTCTCCCCTTGCCCTCATCAATTTTACAAATAAGTTATAACGCCAAACAATAAAATAATCAAGTCGAATCAGCGAAAAGTACTGCCACTTTGCTTAAGTAAAATTCTGTTGTCCTTTTCCTAATTTCATAGGCTCAATATTCTTGTCTATGTATCAATGGTAAAACTTAATTTATTTAATTAGAGAGTTTTGCTAAACAGTAATCCAAAAGTAACTGAAAGTAACTAGTAATTACTTTTTAAATTGTGATAATCAGATTACGTTACTGACTACATCTTCTTTGCAAGTAACTTGTAACTGTAGGGTATTCCGTTTTAAAAGTAACCCTAACAACCCTGCACACACACACACACACACACACACACACACACACACACACACACACACACACACACACACACTCTCCCTGGATGCCAGAGCAGAACCTCTGCCCCGAATGTTTCACATCAGCCTATTAAAGCAGCGATCTTTGCAAAAACAAACTTTTTTTATATTACTCCGGCAGATTTTGTCCAAACATCACGCAAATCACTACGCAGCATGAAATACACTGAAAAAGACATTTTCTCTATGATGTTCTATAAACACACAATACGGTTTGATTTACTTTTTGTTAAACCGATCATTTTCTCACCTGCAGGAAAGTGATGGTGCCAAAGGGGGTGTGGACGGGCTGCATCTGGGGGTCCTCCGTCAGCAGCATGTGTTGGATGCGAGACTCGCTGCTGTCCAGCGGACTGTGCCATGACACGTGGTCCCCGCTGCAGAACGTGTTTTCTATAGGAGAGAGAGAGGGGAAGATGTGGGCTTGAATTACCAAAGACAGAGAGAGAGGAAATCTTTCCCAGCCAAGTAAAATACACGCCTTCCGAGAGTGTTAATTTGAACGGAGAACGTGGATGGTTTAAGTTTAAGTTTATTTGATCATCACAGCATAAATAAAACATACACAACACAATCATATATGAACAAAAAAAATCATTGGTTACACTGTTAAGATGATCAAAAGGACTAGGCTGAAGCTTAGAGCTTGTAGAAGCCTATCCTATGCACATACTCATGGTTTCAAAAGATTCAAGCAGCAAAATATAACAAAGAAAAAAGCACAAAGAGAAAAAAAAACTAAAACAAAGAAGAAATGACAAAAAGCTTACCAAATCAAGGATATACCAGTATCCAAAAAGATGCAAATGTAGTTTTATAGTTAATATAATAATAAAAAATAAAAATATATATTTTTTTATCATCATTATTATCATCATTATTTGTAAAATGGTCCTCCTCCAAACCCATACCACCAATATAATATTAGGTTGGTTTCGAAGCCACCCGTCAAGACCCAAGGGTTATGTAGGAGTGAGAGAGAGAGGGAGAGGGAGAGAGAAATTCATCTACTTGGGAGGTAACGTGCAGCCGGTCCAGAGAAAAGAGGAGAATGAAGACAGCCAGGAACCAGTGTTCATCCAGCGTAGGGCCCAGGCCCACCCACGTGCAAATTGACCCCAGCTGGAGAGTAAGAAGGGGCTGAAAGGGTGGAGGGGAGGGGCGTAGCCTGGAGAGAATGGGCTTCCCTCTCTCTCTCCCTGGCCCGGCTTTTAAATACCCTCTCCTCGACCACCCTTTAAATGTATACATTATATAGACAGATTACACACGCGGAGGATCTGAACAACTTAGCAGCACATTGGTCTCCCTCCTCCTCCTCCTCCTCCTCCTCCTCTCGCTCACATGCTCAGACACAGGCCTTCACAGACCAGACCAGGGGATCTCAACCTGGGGGTCGGGACCTAACCCAATAATTCTAGGCCTAAATGGGCTAAGTGTAAAGAATAGAGAAAGATACAAGGACAACTAAGTTTAGTAAAAGTCTTAGCAAACATCATTCTTACCAGACTGGAATACGTAGCGTGCCAGGCCCTGCATGAGCTCCGCCGGCCAGGTTGGAGGAGCCGTCTCCCCCAGCTCTCTCTTCAGCCTGAAGGTCAGCTCAAAGCCAAAGCCACTGGGTCCCTCCGCTCCTGTGAACCTGACACACACACATGCAAACAGTTTATTTTGTGTTCTTTCTCAAATCGCAACTGTCTGTTCGCAGGGTGACTCAAGTCATCGAGCAGTCAGACTTCTTAGGAGGTTATTAGGAAATAAGCAGGAATGTTTTGCTAAATGCAAGGCCACTGAGATAGAGAGCTGGGACAATACTGACAACATTAACAGTTCTACTGCCATATTTATTATTTATTTATTTGTGCTGGTGCCATCAAAAAGTAGCTTACCTTTGTGATGTTATAGAAAATTATCTATGGATCATTTCCAAACATAATCGTTTTCAATGGACACATATCTGTACTGTAGCCAAACTGGCGGCAGGGGGAAGCCTTATGCAAGGAATGAATGTGAAATGGCCCTCCCCTCTTTCCAAGCAGTAAAAGAGTTAACTACTTTCAACCTGGCGTCTCTGTTTTGGCCCTGTCAATACAGGCAAAACATAAAAATAAAAAAAACCCTATTCGTCATATGACAAATGATAAAGGCTGTAAGTAGTTACAGTAATTTGTATCAAATCCTTGACTGCAATCATTAGCACAGTTCAGAAAGAAGTCTTCTTCAATCATGCTAGTAGTTTTTACTGGCCCTGCTAAACTAGGAGACTAAATCATGTCATTACAGGCAAGATTTTAAAAAATAATTAAAATGTTCAAGAAATACCAATAATTTCCGCTACTCGTCATATGACAAAAAATTATATAGGCCATTTAAGTAGTTAGTTATTTTTATCAAATCCTTGACTGCAATCATTAAATGGAAATGAGCGAGAGCACAGTTCAGATGCCTAGATGTGAGAAAGAAGTCTTCTTCAATGCTAGTGGTTTTTAACTGACCCTGCTAAAACCCAGAGACTTAAACCTGTCAGCACCGTTTAAATTAACATAAACAGCAGCAGCTGTTCTTGTTGCTCTTCTCTCTTTCATGGTAAAAAAGCACAAAGCTGTCAGAAATCACCAAGAGTGCTTTAGAACAATGGAGAGAGACGCGAGTCATTAACCCTGTGTCTCAGTAGGTGGTCTGGTCTGGCTGCCGGTCGCCATGACTGCATAAACTCAAGGAGAGAGTGGTGTTACTGTTAACACATGAACCAAATATTTGGCCTGACCCAGCCTGGAACCTTCTTAATGCAACATCACTCACCAGTCAGAGACTTTGTGCAATGAAAAGCTATTAAATATACCGTAATACCCCATTTTATCATACATGTATTATGCCATGCAGATTCAAGACATAAATATGTTATTCAATATTTGTGACTGACAGCTCATGAACTGGGTAAACAAGAGCAAAACTATTTGGTTTCGGTTCCTCAATCAACAATGTAGCAGCAATAACAACAACAATCAGAGCTGCCAACCCTCACGCAATGAGCGTGAGACTCACTCAAATGACCCTCTTCACACGCTCTCACGCCACACATCGTATTTCTCACGCAGTCATATCACCAGCCATCACAAAGTGGAAAACTGCGTCAACTCAAAGTGTCACTGAGACGTCCACTTCGGCCGCGATTTGAGCAATTAAAGGGCTTAAAATACTGTATCTGATTCTGAAGTAGGCTAATGATTAGATGCGTCGCGGTGTGTGCGTGAGCGTCTGGTGTGAGGAGCGCTGCGTGCACGGTGCATGTTCCCTGCGCACATCATTCTCTACAGTAAGATCGACAGGCGAGAGGAGGATCTACAACATTAATTCAACACGTCCAAAATGCCCATTGCTAGCAGGCAGTTTGAATGAGGAGGGACTTTTGGATGGATGCGTGTGCAAAAAGAACAGATCTTCAAGCTAAAGACGTGTTGCAGCTTAATGACATGTAAACATGAGGGAACTATTGCTGTATTGACTTTGACCCCTAAGGACCTTCCAGGGAGAGTGCTCATGTGCGTCTTGCGGTGACACGCTCCCTAGTTTTTCTTCTTCTCTGAGCTGCTTTTTTTGTTTGTTTTTTTCGCACTGATTCTTGACTTGCAATATTAGGTTGTGTTGGTAGTTTCTGAGTATTCTGCTTTGTTTAACAATGTCAGTGAGATACTTGTTGCACTAACTAGCATTGACTGTTACGGTCTCTTTTTGTAAGACACTTTATGTATATATACTTATATATTATTCGCCCCCTCTATTGCTGCACCTTCTCTTTATTGGTACTGTACTGCTCTTTTTTTCCTCTTATCTATCTTTTTTTCTTACTTCTCTGTAACTTTGTAAATACTGTATACTGCTATGCTACAACTGGACAACTGAATTTCCCCCTTGGGATAATAAAGGTATCTATCTATCTACATGTATCCATAATTTTCCCATCCTAGTAAAGCCTGATAAAAGTCTCAAACTCCCTGTAAAATGCAACAGAATACAGGCAATAATCTACTCTTTTAACTTGTTGTGTGTGTGTGTGTGTGTGTGTGTGTGTGTGTGTGTGTGTGTGTGTGTGTGTGTGTGTGTGTGTGTGTGTGTGTACCTCATTTACACACACATCATGTTTGGATGGATGTGCTAATTGTCAATATGTAGATACCTTGTTGTGCCTTTTCTTTATTTCTTTTTTTTAATCACTTCCTTTTCTTTCTGGAAACAATCAAAACGATGGGAGCTTGCACAAAAACTATTCCACCTACTGTTTTTACTAGTGAATCAGTGATGTAGCAATAAAGATCTGTGCGATTGTGTGCGTACTGCGTAGCTGCCTCTATGTGTGTACAGTGTGTAGATGGACTATCTCAGTGGCCACACAACAAAAACAATACCAAGCGACATGCCGACATCCTGTCTGTGCCAAGTGCAACCTACTTACTCATGAACTCTATTGTCCCCGTAGAGGTCGCTCAGTCCAAAGCTGACGTAGTGCCAATGCTCCTGGATGTCCTGGCCGGGACAGCCCACATTCCTGTACATGCTGATGTAGTCTAATGGGTCTGGTCCCCCTAACCTGAGAGAAACACACAGTCAGATACGATGTAGTCTAATGCAGGGGTTTTCAAAGTGGGTGACGGGGCACCCTGGGGTGCCGTGACGGCAGTCCAGGGGTGCCGCGAGATCATTTGATAATATTTGGAATTTATTTGGACACTTTGAAAATATTTTTTATCATTTTAAACTTGAAGTAGAAAGTTATTTTCAGTCCGTTCGAACCAAAATGGCTATTATCTCAACGTTTTCCTCGCAACATAATCACTAAAATAACGTCACTGTCGGGCGATATTTTAGTAGTTTTGTCACATAAAACTAGTGAAAACAGCAGATCTACAAGCACACAACGCCTCGCGATGCGAGGCGTTGTGTGCTTGTAGATCGGCTGTTTTCACTAGTTTAGTACATTTTATAGACGATAAATACAAAACGAACGGTTTTGGACATACAAGGTTTCCACCCAACAACGACGATATGCTATAAATATAAGGTGCTGGGAGTGAAAATTATAATGTAGGGGTGCCTCGGATTAAAAAAATATTCATGGGGTGCCCTGAGACAAAACAGTTTAGGAACCCCTGGTCTAATGGGTCTGGACCCCCTAACCTGAGAGAAACACACAGTTAGACCTGATGTAGTCTAATGCAGGGGTTTTCAAACTTTTTTGACTCAGGGCACCCCTGTAAATAACTTTTTCATCCACGGCACCCCTGAGTTACACTGTTGTCTTACATCATATTGGAGAAATATCCGTTTCCATCAGAACTGACTGAAAATAACTTTACCACTTGAACCCCAGCATGCCTATTCTGGGGGGAAGGTTCACCAAAAAGAGCCGATCTACAAGCTCACAACGCGTCACAACGTGACGCGTTGTGAGCTTGCAGATCTGCTATTTTTGGTGAAGAGAGTTGTCGTAGATGGAAAAAGAACTCAATTACAGAGCAAATCAGGTCTGTTTTACTAGGCATAGTGAAGTGATATTGATGCAGTCTGTGATAATGACGAATTCCAAATATTATCAAATGATCTCGCGGCACCCCTGGACTGGCATCACGGCACCCCAGGGTGCCCCGTCACCCACTTTGAAAACCCCTGGTCTAATGGGTCTGGACCCCCTAACCTGAGAGAAACACACAGTTAAAGGACCACTTCATCTCTGGGACAACCAGATCTTATTTTATTGTTGTTTGGGACACGATCAACACAATCCCGAGTTATTTTTTGTGTTCAATCTGTGTTTTTAGATATTTTAGTATTTCAGCATGCTACAAAGCACCATGTGATGCTTTGTAGCATGATATTGCATCATCTGATGCATCATATGATGCAAAATGCATCATATGACCAGTTGTAGCATGCTGAAATACTAAAATATCTAAAAACACAGATTGAACACAAAAAATAACGTAGGATTGTGTTGATCGTGTGCCAAATAAAATAAGATCCGGTTGTCCCAGAGGTGAAGTGGTCCTTTAAGACATGATGTAGTCTAATGGGTATGGATCCCCTAACCTGAGAGAAATATCAAGACAAACACTTGGACATGTCATTCATTCATTCATACGAGACAATGTGATCCTGTTGATTTCACTCAAGTGTACAAATGGAACCAAATGGACCTGTAACTCCGAGTCTGCAAGTGTGCAAATGGAACTTTTCAATGAATAGGAATAATGAATAGAACACTAATTTCTGGCCTTGACAGCCCATACACCCAAACAGAGTCCCAAGTGATTGCATCAAACAACGTTAAATGGTGTTAAACTCACTTTGACACTCGATTCGCCATTCTCTTTATGCATGCGCATACATTGAGTTCAAAAGGACCCCCCAATGTAAACAAGCCATTGTGTTTTCTTGGATTTAAATCCTATTAGTAGACCTTGTATGTGAACTGTACTGTCCTGTGCTTTTCCTATGCAAACTTCTAATCAAGTATTCAAAATACTTTCACTTATAGATCTCGATATGGACTTTATAAAGGCAAGATAAACGATTTTCTCATCTTTTAAATCATTTTATTGTGTGCGCTTCATTTGTTTGTTGTGTTATTGCTTTAGCCCTGGTTTGGCTAGGTGTCACTGACTTGTAATAATAGTTATAAACTTGTAATAGAGGTTTTTAATCTCAATGTGACTTCCTGTTTAAACAAAGCTTGTATATTATATGCAGAAGTAGGGTCATATAAACTTTGTCTTCAGCTTGATCAACTCTACCCAAAACAAAGTCACGTACATGATTACATCTATGGCTGCTAGAGAATGCTTTGGCTGTAAATGATGTTAGCTTTCCTGATTGTTTTGGTCTCCAGATTTGGTAAACTACTACGTTATAATAACACATCATTCTGCAGTGTGACAAACTGAGAATACATGTGTCATATTATTTATGCTTTACATCTCTTTAAAGTCTCCAAATTCGAACCATACAAAGACTGTAAACAATATGCTTTGTTCATCTTTCGTGTGCTTCAGTTGTTTGTTGTGTTATACTGGTTTAGCCCTGTTTTGGCTAGGTGTCACTGACTTGTAATAATACAGTTATAAGCTTGTAATAGATTTCTTTAAAAAAAAATCACAATTCGACTTAATGTTTAAATAAAGGTTTGATTGATTGAAGACTTTATTAGAAGTTTGCATAGGAAAAGGTACAGTTTCATGACGGTACAGTTCACTGGTACAAGGTCTACTAAAAGGAGATCCATGAAAAGACTAAGCTTATTTCCACTGGAAACCATTGAAGTATCTCATATAACATTGAATGACAGACAAATAGAACACAGTACTATGCAGTAGATATGTAAAGAAAAACAAAATAGAAGACAGTAAGTCAAAACAAACAGTATATACAAAGAAGGGGCAGGGGAGGGTAGGGTTGGGCTAGATTCTTTTTTACCAGTTGCGAACGGCTGCTGCCTGTAAGTGGTTTTTCAGGGCAATTTTAAAGGATGCTAGTGATCCACACTCCTTTGTGGCCTTCGGTAAGGCTTTCCACATTTTGGTGGTATAGCAGAAAAAAGAGTTTGACCCTTTGTTGGTTTTGACTCTGGGTTGAAAGTGATCTGTGGCGCTGCCTCTGGTGTTGTAATTATGGACATCCTTAATGTTTATAAAGTATTTTGACAGGTACTTGGGTATCATAGTGGTGTAGTGTATCTTGTACACCAGGCCCATTGCAAGTTGCTGTACTCTGTCAACTACTCTGAGCCACCCCACTCTTAACTGGTGAGTAGCGGTGAGGTGAGTCTGATAGGGAAGTCTAAGCAGGACCCTAATTAGTTTATTTTGGGCTGTTTGTAGTTTAGTTTTCAGGGCTTGTGGGGCGTCACAATACCATACGTGGACTCCGTAGTCAAAGAGGGGCTGGATTATTGCACCAGCTATGGTCTTCAGTGTGTTGGAATTGACCATCGGGGCGATCCTCTGTAGGAAACGAGTTCGTTGGTTGATTTTATTTATTACTTTAGAAGTCATCTTTTCACTGGAAAGATTAGCTTCAAGGATACATCCTAAGTAAGAGATTTCGTTTTTTCGTGTTATGACCTTGTCACCCACTTTGATTGTGAAGTTATCAACTTTTTTGAGGTTATGATTTGATCCAAAGAGGATGGACTCTGTTTTACCCAGGTGAATTGATAATTTGTTGTCGTTAAGCCATGTGCAGATCTTACTTAGTTCAGAGTTAAGTGTCTTCTCAACCTGCAAGTGGTCCTTGCCCGAGACTAGGAGAGCCGAGTCATCCGCGAACAGGAACAGGTTGCAGTCACAAGCAGATGCCATGTCGTTCACGTATATTAGGAACAACAGAGGTCCCAGTATGCTACCTTGAGGAACACCACAGTTTACCGGGAGGGGGGGGACAGGGTACCGTTAATCTCCACCACCTGTTCCCTCCCCACCAGGTAAGACTGCATCCACCTCACTGCTGCGCTGTCAAGACCGATGGCTTTTAGTTTCTCAATCAGAATAGAATGATTTACGGTGTCAAATGCCTTCTGGAGGTCCATCATGACCATGCCGCTATATTTGCCGTCATCCGCTTCACGTTTGATTTGGTCAGTCAGGTTGTATATTAGTCAGGTTGTATATTATAAGCATAAGTAGTGTCATAAACTGTCTTCAGAAAACTCAACTCTAGCCAAAACAAAGTCACTTACATCTATGGCTGCTAGAGAATGCATGACTACATTATGTTAGCTTTCCTGATTGTTTTACTCTCCAAATCTGGTAAGTAACTTCATAACACAGTATTCTTTAGAGAACACACTGGGAATACATGTTGTATCATCATGTCATTTCTGCTTTACATTTCTTTAAATCTCCAAATTGGAACCCACACAAACCCACAAAGCATTAAAAAAGACAACTCACCAGTACTTGACGATAGCAGTGACCTGCAGCGGGTTGGCCTGCTCCGGGTAGAGGCGCCGGCATTCCCCGTAGATGGCCTGCAGTCCCGGGGGGAAGAGCGACGCGAGGCCCGGGGCTTGAGCGCCGCTGCTAGGCCGCGCTTCGTCCATGGAGTCCCACACAGTCACACAGCCTCGGAAAACACTTTAAACAACACCCAGTCAACACTAACTGTGTCTGCGTCCACACAGCGTCAACTAGCGAGCATAACTTCAGTAATAATAGACTTTTATATCAGCCTAGAGAGGTGGTGTTTGTCTGTAGAAAACTATCAACATTAAACCACTCGTCTTCTGTTTCTCTCTCTACAAGCCTGTTGCTCACAGGGGGCGGGGCCAAGCCTGTTGCTTTGGTGATGCGGCGCAGCCATTGGTCGAACGCACCGAGCGACGTCTGCCGCGGCCAATGGCCGACGTGGGTTTCCTTTATTGTTATTGAATGGCAAAAAATAGTTGGTTCCAAATAATACATCATAAACCAATATAAATAACGAAACACTGTAAAACTATGAACTAAAACATGAATAAATAAATAGATAGATAAATGAACTAATAAACGAATGTTTGAATTGTATTTTCAATTGTATTTATTTCATTCATTGTTGCGACCGTAGGTCGCAGTTACTTGCACACTATCCAAACCTCCACCGGCTGTCCCTCCGTCACTCCCTCCGTCACTCCCTCCGTCACTCCCTCTGTCACACGTCACACGTCACACTTTTGCCCTGCTCAT
Source organism: Nannobrachium achirus (assembly GCF_963921795.1). Taxonomy (NCBI): domain Eukaryota; kingdom Metazoa; phylum Chordata; class Actinopteri; order Myctophiformes; family Myctophidae; genus Nannobrachium; species Nannobrachium achirus. The sequence goes on along the minus strand of NC_137833.1, from coordinate 6,016,894 downwards.
ATCTCTGCAACCGTTGCCCCGATCCATGCCAGATTTTGCACACACACTCCTTGCCTGCCAAACTACAACCTCCAAGGACCCCCGGAGTTTCGGGGACCCCCAGGTCCCTGGGGGACCCCCAGGTGTAAAAAATTACCAAATGTGCAAAAATGACCACCCCAACGGGGCTGCTCTCTCTGTGTCACACACACACACACACACACACACACACACACACACACACACACACACTCTCTCTCTCTCTCAAACATAATGTGTGACCTGCCAAGTGGCAAGGAATGTTGCCACTGTCCTCTCTCTCTCACACACACACACACACACACACACACACACACACACACACACACACACACACACACACACACACACACACACACACACACACACACACACACACACACACACACACCCCTTCACACCAGGGAGTCCAGGAAGGATGAGCCTCCATGCTTAAATAAACAGACCTGGGTCCACTATCAAGATCTGCCTGTGGGTGTGTCTACTTTTAGCAGGAGAGCTTGCATCTTGCATGCTAGTATTGGCATTTCTCCCAAACTCAATGAAGACAACACACAAGATTTGAAGACTTCTAGAAGAAATGAGACTACAGAATTTGCCCTAAAATCACACAAACCACTACACAGTATCTCTACAGTCACCCTGCTCCTACAGATTTTGCCCTAAAATCATGCACACCAGTACACAGTATCTCTACAGTCATGTAATCACAACGCATCTGTCCCATCTAGCGCCACCATCAGGACGATTTTGCACAAACTACTTTTTGGCCTATTTATGGAGATAAGCGACCAACGGTCGCTTATCTCCCGATTAGGGAGTCTTACTGGTGGTATTTATTGCGACCGTAGGTCGCAGTTACTTGCACACTATCCAAACCTCCACCGGCTGTCCCTCCGTCACTCCCTCTGTCACACGTCACACGTCACACTTTTGCCCTGCTCATATCTCTGCAACCGTTGCCCCGATCCATGCCAGATTTTGCACACACACTCCTTGCCTGCCAAACTACAACCTCCAAGGACCCCCGGAGCTCCAGGGACCCCCAGGTCCCTGGGGGACCCCCAGATGTAAAAAATGACCAAATGTGCAAAAATGACCAAATGACCACCCCAACGGGGCTGCTCACGGGGAATTCCCGGGGACCACCGACTCCTTGTGCTCCAGAACGGATGCAAAAGTGGTGGCGCCCCCAGTGGAGGACCCCCTGCCACTGCAGCGCACATAAAATGCCCTAACTTGGCCTAGGAGCCACCGGGAGAGCCGGGGCCGGTACCTATTCGTCCGCCTCGGCGGCGCGGAGACCCCACCCCTCATTTCTCACATGGCCCTCTAGCGCCACCATGAGGCCGATTCTTGCAAAACACATTTTTGGACACTGCTCCTCCAATTTTTGCCCTAAAATCACTCAACTCGGTACATAGTATGTCTACACTCATGTCATCAACATGGATCCGTCCACATTTTTTGGGGACACTGCTCCCTACTCTTTGTGTATACATGTGACCTACGGTCGCTTATCTCCCGATTAGGGAGTCTTACTGGTTACCTTGGTTATGTCTATACGGAATTATAAAATGATATAGCTGCTTTTTGTACAATCTATTATCTACTTTGTTGTTCCTTTTTGTTTCTTTTTTTGGCATTTGATCACAAAAGGTTAAATGTATCTATTTTCAAAGGTATCTCAGTTCATTTTGTTGGAGGGGAGGGGAAATCCTTTCAGCAGAAAACTGCCTGCAGTGGTCACACCTTTTCCTGGTTTAGTGCTGCCTTCTGCTGTTAGAAACTGCTCATACAGACAGGCAGCCCATATCTATTCTACACTATATTTTTACAGTCTATGATTCTAGACATTCTTTAGTTCACTATAACAGCTCACACAGACACACACAGCCCATATCTACATCACATTCCTTAGTTCACTTCCATTCATTCAACTTGACAAATATTTAGATTGCTGAAGGAATGGACAGTTGACACAAGATGTGTCATATCTGCTTGGTATATGGCCAATAAACCTTATCAATGTTTATTGTA
>NC_137833.1:5989836-6012336 GCF_963921795.1 Nannobrachium achirus | reverse complement strand
TTAAAACCTTCTATGGTTTTTTGAAAAATGTTTCTAATGTCAGTGGTGCTCAAACTATTTCATGTGAAGGACCTCCAAAATAACATGTATTTGGCCACAGACCCCCATCTCAAAATATTTAGTTCCAGGGGGGACCCCCCAGAAGAGTTGAGTTGAGTTACAAATGTTGGCTTAAAAAATACATAGGCCGTATATTCAAAAAAGATTTGCACACATTTTCACGACTTTTCAAAAATAGCAGATCTACAAGCTTGCAGCGTTGCGCTGAGCTTGTGCTATTTTTCAGTAGCTAAAGTATAAAATAACCAGTAAGACTCCCTAATTGGGAGATAAGCGACCGCCAGGTCGCAGCGTGATTTTAGGCCCAAATCTGTAGGAGCAGTGTCCAAAAATGTGTTTGAAAGAATCGGCCTGATGGTGGCGCTATATGGGACAGATCCATGTTGATGACATGAGTGTAGACATACTGTGTTCCGATTTGTGTGATTTTAGGGCAAAACTGTAGGAGCAGTGTCCAAAAAGGTGTTTAAAAATCGGCCAGAAGGTGGCGCTAAATGGGACAGATCCATGTTGATGACATGAGTGTAGACATACTGTGTACCGATTTGCGTGATTTTAGGGCAAACATTTTAGGAGCTGTGTACATAAATGTGTTTTGCTAGAATCGGCCTCATGGTGGCGCTAGAAGAGGGTCAAGTGAGAAATGATGAGGTGGAGGTTGTGGTTTGGCAGGCAAGGAGTGTGTATGCAAAATTTGGCATGGATCGGGGCAACGGTTGCGAAGATATGAGCAGGGCAAAAGTGTGACGTGTGACGTGTGACAGACTGACGGACGGACTGACTGACAGCTGGTCGAGGTTTTGATAGAACTGCGACCTGACAATTAAGGCCCCTCCACCTTGGGTTAGGGTTAACTCAGTAACTCAGTCCCACTTTTCCCCCCCTTGTGACGCCCCTGACCTCTTCTCTCCTCTCTCTCTCTCTCTCTCTCTCTCCAGACCTCCAGGGCTGCAGCAGCAGCGGGGCCTGCAGGGCCAGGCAGAGGAGGAGGCTCCTCACTGGCCCGAGGGCTTCACCCTGAGAGGGGAGCTCCGCTGGGGGAGGCTGCAGAGGGTCTACGGCCCCCGCCGGGAGCTGCCAGAGTTCCTGAGGGCAGAGCTGCGCAGGGTGTACGGCACCTACCCCAGCACGGGCCTGAGCGTCACCTACCGCGGGGGGGAGTACGTGGTGAGAGCGGACCCCCGCGCGGGGGAGCAGGAGTACAAGGTGGAGAGACGGGTGATCAGACGAGACCACCCGAGCCCCCCCCCCCCGAGGAGGAGGAGGCTGGGAGGAGGAGGAGGAAGAGGAGGAATGTAAAATAATATGACTTTATGCTGCCGGTCCGTGGCCAAATTCATATCATTTTGAGGGTCCTTCACATGAAAAGGTTTGAGCATCACTGACATGGAAACATGGGTTTCTTGCACACATTTTCACAATTTTACAAAAATAGCAGATCTACAAGCTCGCAGCGCGGCACTCGGTGCCGCGCTGTGAGCTTGTATATGTGCTATTTTTCAACAGTTAACATTCATAGGGGGCCCGCAGTGAATCCTTGTACCCAGGGCCCAGAATTTGGTGTGACGCCCCTGGTTGTGACTCCCAGAGGGGTCCCCAAATTATTTTGGGGGGTTCCCCAGATGATTAACGTAATGTGCAACATTGTTTTCTCACTCAACAGTAAACAAACCTACATAGAGTTATCTGCACAGGGTATCTGCACATTTCTAAAGTGACAATTTGAGGATTCTTTAATACCTCTAAAATGACAGATTAAACATTGACCAAATTGTCAAATATTAGAGGCGGAAATTGTGAAAATAGCAGATCTACATGCTCACAACGCCTGGCAAACACAAGACGTTGTGAGCATGTAGATCTGCTATTCTCACAATAGAAGCGTTTTATACAAAATGTAATGCCTCAACTCTTAGTGCATGTAGGGTGCCTTTATAGTGCCTATAAAGCAGTGGTTGTCATATTTTACGTTAAGGACCCTCAAATTGAATTTGATAGCAGCAGACGACCATTTGAACAGATTTTGTGGCAAGGACCCACATGGGTTTTTATTCCAAAATGTCTCAGAAAAATATTTTATATATTATGTAAAACTGATGTAATACTACCTCAACAATAACTACCATGTGTCATTGTCCAATGGTAACTTTGACAATGATTTGTATTTGAGCATTCTCTTCACTTGAAAACAAAGGCTATGAAGCTGAATGCCTTTACAGTATACCATTGTTCATTCACAAGCGGTGAGGGATGTTTCTATCCTGAAACACGATGTTTAGTAATGTATTTTGTCGACTGACTGAGTCACAGACGTATCCAACCATATAATGTTTATGGCTCTCGGTCCTTACCGTTATCTCCATGGCTGCAGGTTTATCAGAATATTTGTGGTGTGGTTGCGTGGGCCGAGTTTAAGGGCACAGCTATTTCTGGAGTTACTGTAAGCTACTTGAACACGCCCTGTTTCTGGCAAAAATCCAGATACCGTATGCTAAAATGTTTGCATAAAATATTAAACATCTTGCGGTCCATCGTCAATGAAACATCGTGGGACAGGGAGACAGCAAAAATGATTTGAGTTTATATTTATTAACAGAATGTGGGGAAAATATACATTGTTTTCTTCAAGTTACAGCCATATACTTTAAATGCACTCATTTGTTTATACAAGTAACATAACCAGAAACATCTTTACAGGAAATATATAATGGTGACACATGCTACACTGAGAGAGAGAGAAAGAAAAGGTTCTAAATTTACAGTGTAAAGCAGAGGTCTTCAACGTTTTCATGCCAAGGAGCCCTTAGTTGAGAGAGAGATGAAGCAGGGACCCCCACAACCTGTTCATAGATTCCATGTAGTTTCATTGTTTGACAGCACAATCATCAGTGTATTTTGGATTCATGTCAATTTATGTTTTCAGATATTTAACCACTTGAACTTGAATACTTAATAACCTACTTAGTCTGCTCTTTTTCCCCTCTACACCAAAGCTCTTTGCTGAAACACTTCGCGCTGCACGCTGCGAGGCGTTGTGAGCTTGTTTCTATTACACAAAGATATGGAAGGACCCCCTGTAGTAACTCTGAGGACCCCCTAGTGGTCCCGGACCCCTGTTACCCCTGATTTACAGTGTAAAAGCCACCAGATAGCATATGTTTGTGAAGGTGATAATTAACATCCTCAGGTGCTGTGGTGTCAGACTAGTACCCTACCATCCTGGGGTGCTGTGGTGTCAGACTAGTACCATCCTGGCGTGCTGTGGTGTCAGACTAGTAGGCCTACCATTATGGGCAGGCTTGTCAACTCTCCTGGATTTCCCAGGAGTCTCCTGGATTTTGAACCCCTCTCCTGGGAGTCTCCTGGATTGGCAAATCTCCTGGATTTCTCCTGGATTTTGTATCAAACTCCCAAAATTCACCAGAACACAGGAAATGACATCTACTATGTTAAAAATGTTCTGGGGGAGGACCCCCAGACCCCCCGTTTTAGGGGTGGGGGCAATGCATGCAAGAAAGATCATACAGATATTCACTTAAGTAATGACTTAAAGATGAGAAATCATTATTAAAGATGTCCTTTTGCTTCAGTCATCAAATCTGTACACCAACATTTGGCGTTTTTAAGGCTGAAATTGCACCCATGCTAGTAAAGCAAGCCTGATAAAAGTATCAAACATGCACAAAATTCACCAGAACACAGGAGATTAAATCTACCATGTTAAAAATGTTCTGGGGGAGGACCCGCTTTAGGGGCGGGGGCAATGCATGCAAGATCATATAGATATTCACTTAAGTATAATGACTTACAGATGAGACGTCATTATTAAAGATGTCTTACTTTGCTTCTGTCATCAGATCTGTACACCTACATTTGGCATATTAGGCTGAAATTGTACACATGCTAGTAAAGTAAGCCTGATAAATGTATCAAACACGCACAAAATTCAACAGAACACAGGAAAATATATCTATTAATACGTTTTGGGGAGAGGACCCCCCCAGACCCCGGTTGGGGAGTTCCGCGCACCCCCCAAAAATAAATCTCCTGGATTCTGACAATCCAATGTTGACAACCCTGATTATGGGGTGATGTGGTGTCAGACTAGTACCCTACCAAAAGAACTGAGCCCATAGATGACACCTGGAAGAGCCACCATCTATGGAATTCAGTTCTCATAGTAGAATACTCCTTCTATGGTCTTTGAGATCTGTTCTTGTTGAGCCTCTGTTTTCCTCTGGCAGTGCCTCTCTCCATTAGGACATTCAGATTACCCGGCGTCCTCCAGGGGTCTATACTTGGCCCCTTCCTTTTCCCCCTGTACACCAAGGGCCCTATTTTCTAGCCTAGCACAGCTAAACAATCCACCCATATATACTGCAGTTAGTTAGTTGCATTAGTATACTGTATAGTCTGGCCAAGCCAGGCTACCTATTTTCATCTGTGCCATACCGCTTATCGCTAAACTTCTTTGCCTTTTTTTTACTATTTGAAAAAAAAAACATTTTAAAATACTTCAAATAGCCAATCAAAAGCTCCCAACGTGTTGAGTTAAACGATCTACGAGATTAAAACGGCATTGCGAGCTTTCATCTATATTTTTCCTCTGTTGTTGTCCTAAGATACTGTATTTGGTTAACATGTAAGTGTAAGTGATTTTTTCAACAAGTATAAGCTCTATATTCTGAAAGAATCACACCCAATGTGAAGTGAGCGGCGGTCGTGCTTGCATAACGTAATTGGTAATTGGTGATGTAATATGGCAACACACACGCACATTGCTATGGCAAAACGCTGAGGAAAACACATTGCTATGGCAAAGCGCTGAGGAAAAGTGGCTACAGATAGGTCTAGGATGTAATTGGTGAAGTAATATGGCTACACACACACACACACATATTGCTATGGCAAACACTGAGGAAAACACATTGCTATGGCAAAACGCTGAGGAAAAGTGGCTACAGATAATTGGTGATGTAATATGATGTAATATGGCTACACACACACACACACACACACATATTGCTATGGCAAAAGGCTGAGGAAAACACATTGCTATGGCAAAACGCTGAGGAAAAGTATCTACAGACACACGCACAGCCACTCTTAGGAGCAGTTTACCACCGCTAAAAAAAATAAAAAAATAATAGCCGATCATACATGTGACCCGACCGTCGCTTATCTCCCGATTAGGGAGTCTTACTGGTAAATATAATCATTTGTTCGTTAACAGAAGTCTCCGGCTCTAGAATACAGAAAGATATATTTTTAGGTTGGGATACCAGTTTCATCCATTCAGGAGAGAGAACTCAAACTAGTGAAGTTGGAAGAGATGAAACAAAAAGATTAGCTGACAAAATTGGAATTGGTTTGGAACACAAAAGAATGTGAAGCTGATGAATGGATTCTATCTCCTGATTGGAATGAAATTAGGAGCTGAAGATATGGAGAGAGAGAGAGAGAGAGAGAGAGAGAGAGAGAGAGAGAGAGAGAGAGAGAGAGAGAGAGAGAGAGAGAGAGAGAGAACAAACACTCTATAGCAATGATTACTATCTGAATATAGAGCTTTAACTTAAAAATAATACAAAAATTTACTTTTAAGCAGTGGTGTAAAAAGTACTCACATTCTTTACTTAAGTAAAAGTATTGATATCACAACATAGATATACTCTGTTACAAGTAAAAGTCCAGAATTCAAAGTGTACTTGAGTAAAAGTTTGGCATTAAAATGTACTTAAAGTAAGAAAAGTAAAAGTACTAAATGTTTGAAAATAGTAGATTGGCTATTTTCAAATAGCCAAGGTATATAATAGGGCTAAAGTGGTTCATGTATGTTTTATAATATAATTTAGATCTGCAAAGTAACTAGTAACTAAGGTTTTCAAATAAATGTAGGAAAAGTACAATATTTGGATCCGAGATGTAGTGGAGTAGAAGTTAAAGTATTGGAAATTGGAATTACTCAAATAAAGTACAAATAACTCAAAACTTAAGTACATCTACTTAGTTACTTTACACCACCGCTTTTAGGCCCTTTTAAACATGACATGAGCGAAGAAGAATGATTCAACGACTGCACCTCAGTGACCTACAGAACGACCTTTCCTGCTTCTACGGAAAGGAAGTGAGATGATGAAACATGAAGTCATCTTTTACAAGAGACCGACTGAGTTCACCAGGAGGACATTTAGTGACGGTCATCTACAGTGTAAACTTATAAGTCAGTGGTTTTCAAACATTTTCATTTCAAGGACCCTCATTAGGGCCATGGACCACCCCATAACGCAGAGAAATGGAACCAAATGGAAACTGTGTCCATTTGCACACTCTCAAGAGCAGTGTTGATTTCGACGACAAACAATGACGAATAATGTTTGTCGGCTGCGTTTTTTTCACTGACGAAAACAAAATAAAAACAAAATAAAAACTAAGCTGTGATGACTAAAACTAAGACTAAATATATTGACAATTTCGTCAACAAAATAAAAACTAGATTAAAACGTTAGGGAGGGACTAGTGGAGAAGAGAGTCATTTTATGTTTGGTTGCTCTCAGGTGTTGCGTGCTGAAAATAGCCGATCTACAAGCTCACAACGCGTCGCGACGCGTTGTGAGCTTGTAGATCGGCTATTTTCAGCACACAACCAAGTGTAAAATTATGATGCAATCAAGGCCTGCCAAAAAAATATACAATTCTACAGTTGACTAAATCAAAAGTGGATTTAGTCGACTAAAATTTGACTAAAACTAAAACTGTTCAGTTGACTAAATTATGACTAAAACTAAAAGACATTTTATTCAAAAGACTATGGCTAAAACTAAATCAAAATTTGCTGTCAAAAACAACACTTCTCAAGAGTTACAGAGTAAAAGAGTCCATTGGTTCCTAATCCTAGTCCTAACTATCAATAATGTACCTGGGGACCCCCCTGGACCCCCTGCCCCGGACCCCACTCTGAAAACCACTGTTCTAAGAAACACAAGGATAGTCCTTAGCGTGTGTGCCGTGTGAAGCATCAGTTTACCTTTTGTTCCATACATCCATTGATCTGTCTGTGTTTCTGAAAAAAACGATGAAAAATCAATGTCCAATAATTGTTGTTCAAAGGTCTTCAGTTTAAGGAGTGTTAATATCGACCCCTCCGAGTACAAATCCACCGCTGTCGTGGTGAGAACCAGCCCCGCTGATGTGAGGTTCACTGGCTGGCTGGTTGTCAGAGGAACCCGTCCATTCTCAAGAAGAATTCCTGGAAACGTTTCACAACTGAATGAAATGAAAGTCAGAGCTCTCCGGGATGATGCAAGCTGCATCGAGACTCGGATCATACAGAAAACAGCCCTGACCGGGGCATGAAATGACTCATCATTTGTTGCTCCACACCACAGGGAGGAAGAACTTTGGAGCATGATAACCCATGTATGGTTTGGTGCTGTGTCTACGTATGTTATCTTCATTATTTATCTATCAGTCAAGTTCTCCTCGACAGTACAAAGGCAGGGCCCTTAGCCAATGAGGTGCAGCCTAAAGGGTAGATCTTTATGCCCATACATGGTGTTACATGAGAGCCCACACTGTTTCGTAGTAACAGTATTTCTAATTATCAATGTTAAGCTCTTAGACCCTACTTCAATGACCGGAGTCCCTCAAGGGTCTATACTCGGCCGCCTATACTTTTCCCCCTCCACATTAAAACCTGTTGCCGAAAACGGTCGATCTACAAGCTCACAATGAGCTCACGCCCTTAGAATAGGGACTCTATAGGGTTCAAGTAACAAAGTGAGCTGAATCGATTTAGCCGTTATTATATATGGTAACAAATCATTCCATTCAATCACTGGAGTCATAACTGTCGATTCAGTATAGTTGATTCACTCATGTTATATAGTCGATCTACAAGCTCACAGTGAGCTTGCAGATTCAGTCATTCATTTCCCACGGCACACCCAAGAACAGGCATCCTATGGGTTCAAGTATAACAAAGCCATTATATGGTAATCACTCATTTCATTCAATCACTGGAGTCATAAATATATCTGACAGGATTAGTTGATTCACTCATGCTATCTCGGTCATAGTGTAATGTAGAGTCAGTGCATTCCACCACAGCACAATGAACTTTGTGTGGAAAGGCCACACCTGAACACGGCCAGGAAACTCCTCTCTCGCCGCCAAGAAGGCACTGGGAAATAACCAGTTCCTCCAGTGCCTTGTTACAAGGAATTCCCCCATCAAAGCATCCCCCGTTCCGTTCTACACCAACCAATTTGAACAAGACACAGTCATTAAACACATTCATCACACATTAATGACTTACAAGGTGCACTGACAGCTGCTTGTAAGTTGTTGTTGCCCCATTTGAAATATTCTTTTGTATTACTACCGGTAATAATCAAGCAATTATTTCAAATTTAAGCCAGATTTCCATATTAAAAATGTTGTAGCTCACTGTACACAGGCAATCTTCCAGATCTTGATCAAGAAAGAACATGACCCGGCATCTAAGAATGTAAAACAACACGCAGGTATAGTGGTTATTCTTGGCTATAAATACTTACCATATCATCATATCAGTCATTTCACCTGGTTTACCTTCCAGATCTACCGGCAAATACACCGTATTTCCTCATATGTAGCGGCTTCCCAAAAACACTGCTCCACCTGATCAGTCAAACTTATAGAGAACACCCAGCAGTGCTGAGTGCTCCCACACACCTCAACAAAAGATGTCCCAGTGTTGCATCAGCAGCAGAGAGTCAGACTAGTATCCACACCAAAATGAAAAAAATCCCCTCTCTCTCTCTCTCTCTCTCTCTCTCACAACAAGGCAAGCCAGTGGATTTCTTTCCCTTCCCTAGAATTCACCTGCGTGGGTCCTGGTCTGCTCGCTCTCCCATGTCCCCCACCAACAGTCCCAGGGAAGGATCCAACATCACTGCCTGACATTCAGAGCCAAAGACCCTTAAATACCACCAACCACGGCACCACCTTTTCACATCAGACACATCAGCCTCCCTCCCTCCCTCCCTCTCTCTCTACCTCCCTCTCTCTCTACCTCCCTCCCTCTCTACCTCTGCTCCTCATGCCTCCCTGTGTGTGTGTGTGTGTGTGTGTGTGTGTGTGTGTGTGTGTGTGTGTGTGTGTACGGCACGGTACGGACGGTAAGGCTGACAGTCACTTCCCAGTAAGGAGGAAGCAGGGGGAGTGAACGCAGCACGCCCCCTCAGCATGAATCAACATAATAGATTCTGAGGAAAACCGTCCTGATGAGCCCGGCCCTGCATGGCCCCATGCATGCTCAGGAGGGCGGAAAAGTAACCCAGTACATTTATTCAAATAATCTTGCTTAATAGTTTCTGAGGAAAACCGTCCTGGCCCGGCCCCATGCTCAGGCGGTGTGGAGTACATTTATTCAAGTACTCTCACATAAATACAATTTTTGAGGTACTTTTACTTGGTATTTTTTACTTTGCTGCTTTGAGAGTGGTATACTTTGTGCTTCTACTTCACTGATTCTCAGGGGCGAAGGAATATTATACTTCTTACTCAATTATTTGACAGCTTTTGGATGCTGGTCACTTTTAGATTCTAATACAAAACATACATTAACTGCTTAAAGGAGACAGCCAGACCAAAACACATATCCCCCCCCTAAATGTCCCTTAGATCAAGCTCTATACTTGTAACAGAGTATTTTTATATTGTGCTACTGCTGCCTTTACTCAAGTAGAAGAATCTGAGTAGGATACTTCTTCCATCACGGCCCTGTTCCCATAAGGCAACCAGGGGAAAGGCTCTGTATGTGTGACTGAGTGAGCAAGTGATTGTGTGTGTGTGTGTGTGTGTGTGCGTGTGTGTGTGTGTGTACGTGTGTGCATGAGGAACCAGGAATTCCCCCGCAAGCCATGAACAGCTGTAGAGAAGAAGAGGTGATGACGAAGCATACATTCTGCAGTATGCCGGGTAGACGTAGGCAAACAGAAACCCTGTCTGGTGTGTGTGTGTGTGTGTGTGTGTGTGTGTGTGTGTGTGTGTGTGTGTGTGTGTGTGTGTGTGAGTGAGTGTCAGAGTGAAACTCTGTATGGCACATCCAGCGACATGGAAATTGTGTCCACAACATTTGTGTGGGCCGTTTTTAAAATGCTCTATCATGTTTGAGCTTAGGTGACACAATAGGTGTTTCCAAGAAAAAATACTTGTTCCATCGTGTTTGTCATTTATGGCTTGCGTCAGAGTCTGATACATTTTGGATAAGGCCCATTCAGGAGCTGTTTGTATGGACGGGGGGGGGGGGGGGGGGATGTCAATTCAGGTGTTTCAAATGACACGCAAGACACGTTGAGACACGTTTCATAAAGAGACCAAACAAAAAAATAACCTTGTTTACTCCACAGGCTCCTGTTAAAAATGGACATTGATGACGTGTGTGTGTGCGCGTGCGTGCGTGTGTTCGTGTGTGACATGAGACCATACAGTAATAGCTACTGTACAACAATCACATGACTGAATCAGGAAGTTATGAGCCATTGTCTTAATAAAAGCAACACATTATTATTGGTGCTGTTTCACCTCTTGGCAAGTCCCATATCGGTCATTTATGTCCAAAAACGTTGTTTTTCAGGAAATGGAAAAAGTCCCTGTGTCGCAATGGATCCATAATGTGGTTATTAATTAGTAACAAGATCTTGTTAATGCTTTATTTGTTAAATATTTATAAAACAAGTGTGTTGTGAGCTTGTAGATTGGTTATTTTTTCTACCTTTGCTACCACTCCTGCAGTGCCTCAATTTGCAAAAAATACAGCATAAATAAAGCTGAAATATCCTAGATGGCGGAGAGAGTCGAGGCCCGAAAAGTCTAGGATCTGCCCTCGTTCCATAGGGATATCCCTTTGCAGTAATGGTTAAGATATTGGACTTTCACGCGGGAGACCCGGGTTCGAAGCCAGGTGGGGAGGTTTGGATCACCTCTGTTACATATGGGGTGCCTACCGGTCCAGGCGCATATACCACATAAACTCAGTGTAGCCAGACAGTGTGTCGCTGGTTCGATTCCCGACTACCTTTCCTATCAGTCTGTCCTATCAATAAAGGCATAACAGATATCAGAGATACAGTACATAAGGTTTTTGCCCGGCAACAAACATGATCTAAACTACATTATATCCTCACCAGCCCCCAATGCGACACATTGTGAGCTTGCAGATCAGTTATTTTTGCTACCTCTGTGGGACATTTTGTGAAAATACTGTATTAATAAAGTTGAAAACTATGGAGATACAAAGTTTCCCGTCATGACAACGACCATGTCTAAACAACTACATTATTTCCTCATATTATCATCACCAGATACAGTAAGTGGGGATATTAGAAACCGGTTTGGTCCGGTATACTGAACATAAACTTCCCCAAAATATCCCTGTCTGCTTAAATCTATGGTTTCCTGTGATGTGAAGAGAAGAAAGGGGATTCCACACTCTGTTCACCTCCCAGAAGAATCACATTTCTTCCTCTAGCCTCAGTCTAAACTCACACATGGAGGATGGGCCTTCATTAAAACAAATACTTTACAACATCTACTCGTACAGTACATTCAGTGCATTCAGGGGCGTCACAAGGGGGGGGGGGGGGGGGAAAGTGGGACTTGAGTTACCAGGGTCCAAGGTGGAGGGGCCTTCATTATTTTATACTTTAGCTATTGAAACATAGCAGATATACAAGCTCACAGTGCCACGCTGCGAGCTTGTAGATCTGCTATTTTTGAAAAGCAAATCTTTGAATATATGTATTTTTTAAGCGAACATTTGTAACTCAAATTTTGCTTCTGGGGGGTCCCTGGAACTAAATATTTTGAGATGGGGGGTCCGTGGCCAAATATATATAATTTTGGGGGTCCTTGCCCTGAAAAGGTTTGAGCACCACTGACATAAAGAAGAAGGATTTGAAATATTCAGACTTGCACAAATGTTCATGTTTTTTCAAAAATAGCAGATCTACAAGCTCGCAGCGCGGCACTCGGTGCCGCGCTGTGAGCTTGTATATCTGCTATTTTTAAATAGTTAAAGCACAAAATAATGCGTTCCCAGTCTAAATGGGTTAAACCCCCTCCCCCTATGAAGAACATTCATGGGGGGGCCCTCAGTGAATCCTTGTACCCCAGGGCCCAGAATTTGGTACGACACACCTGAGTGTATTAGATCATCTGTTTGGCACTTGACTGTACGTACAAAGAGATAAGTGGACGCAGCTTGATTAAAAATAGTTCCATGAACCAAACTGACGGTACATTCCTAGAGTACACAAACACGCACAGTACAACAATCCTAAGTGCTAATTCATCAGCTTGTAACAAGAGTGGATGAATGGGTTCCATTTGGTACCATTCCATACACACTCAACAACACTCAATGATTTTACAGTGTGGTGGGACCATTACTAAAACAGAGAGATACAAGAGACCCCATAGAACCTCACACACTCATTGATGTGCAGTGACTCTTAAGAATGCACTTTCAGACTACATCCTTGGGCCGGTGGGATAAATTGCAATTGACATTTTGCAGCCGGACTTCAGTAACAAGCGTGGCTTTCATGCGGCTGTTTGAACGCTGGGGAAATCACTCGCAAAAGGTCACCGAGCCCATTTCCTTTCTCTCCTCCGCCCGCATGCATCTAAAGACCCCGAAAAGAACCCCCTTTCAACTGCACTTCGCTGGCTGGCACGCTGGAGACATATTCAAATGTGTAGGAAGCCAGGCGAGGAACGGTGTAGGTTAGGTGCTTGGAAACTCACCGAGATGAGAGTATATCGAAACCGACATTTATAGAGCCAATTAACCGACTTAATCCTGCTCATGTAGGTTAACGGAATGTTGCACAAGCACGTGGAATGTTTATAATAGTTCATTGTCTTGAATCAACACAAATAAGTGCGTAATAGATATTTTATAATCGACTAAATCGATTAGTCTGATTAATTAAGCACTTGCTGTATGGGCATACAGTAGCAGTGGGTGTGGTTTTGTGGTGCCAAAATATAATACAATAAAAAGATCTGGCATTCATTTTTCCCATAGAGATTTACAAAAATATTGATATCAATTATTTTAAACCTAGAATCAAGCCATCCATGATCCTTGTGAACCATGACCATAAAACCTTTGATTCTCTGAAGAATATTTAATTATATGATATAATACATTAAATACCCTTTGTTTAGTGGGGTTTCCTATATATATTTTTTCTCACAGAATCAAAAGTGTTTTGGTCATCATGATTCACCAGGATCCTGAATGGCTTGATTCTAGGGTTAAAGGAAAACTTTCTTTTTTTTACAACAAGGGTTCATATTTTAGATAGTCATTAGAGAAAAGAAAAGATGAGTGTTAAAATGTTTTCATTTACTTCTTTCTATCGTTTTATTGATTTTAACCAGGTTGGGGGCAAGTGGCTAAATATGTATTTTTAGACACAATAAGTCCATTCCCAAGATGCACCGCAATCTTTCATGGGAAGATGTGACTTATGGGGGCTGGTGTAAATAGTAACAAAGAATTTGCCGGCTTATTGTGTCTAAAAATACATATTTAGCCACTTGTACGCATGCCCCCACCCACTGAAATCAAAACACTAAAATCACTAAAACAATAGAAAGCTGTATATGACATTTTTTTAACACTCATCTTTTCTTTTCTCTAATTACAATCTAAAATATGAACCCTTGTTGTAAAAAAAAGAAAAGTTGTCCTTTAAAATAATTTTTGAGTGGCACCAGAAAACCACGGCCACTGCTATGCCCTATATCACACTTCGTAGTACAATGCTGGTGTAAAAGAAAACCTGCCATTGTCACCATTTGAAATAAAAATTGTTCATTATTTAGTCGCAATCGAAGCAAAGGTTTGACATGATCGTGATATTGATTTGAAGTCATATCACCCAGCCCTATAGTTTAGGTCACCGACAAGCAAGTTACGGTGAGATGAGAATGCAACAGCATATGTTTTATTGTTGTACCTCCTCCATTACATTGGCATTACATTCAAACTCTCACACAGCGCCACCCGTAGGTTGTCATAAGTAATGAAGCCTACAGAGTTCCCCAGGGGTCTACTGTACTTGGTCCCTCCCCCCCACATCAAATATCTTAATAGCAGATATACAAGCTTGTGAGCTTGTAGATCTTCCATTTTCACAGAATGTTCACCCCAGAATATGGATGCTAGGGTTCATGTGGATACATGTTTCATATTAAAATAGAAACGTTTACAAAGGCATCAACCAAAAAAAGAAATATATATATATATATATATATATTATTACTAGCTCTTCCTCAGACTGAGACCTATTGGTGAGAAAAATAATAATTTATAATAAATATCCATGGGAGCATGAAGATCCAGTGTGCTGGGTTTACAAACTCAAATAACCCTTAGGGTTTAAAAGAGTCCATAACACTATTTTACAATGATTAAATCATATGGATTAGAGTTATTACCATCCAAGACTGTGCTATAAACACAGCCTATTCTGTTACACATTTTAATTAAGGCTTCATCTTTCCGGCAAACTAGCATACAGTATATGCTATGGCATTAACGACTTGTGATTTTTACAAGTTGACTCGACTCAGTAAAAAGTTGAGTTGAAGTCGACTTTATTGTTTGATGATGACTTCGTCAGACCGTGCATGAATGGGGGGACAAAACCGGAAACCCTGTGCTAAATTCCATAAAAAAAAAAAAAAAAAAAAAAAAAAAACAGTTGGAAAAGGAGAGAATCATTCTGTCCTTGACAATAAGCAATCCTACTGTTTGAACGCTGTACACACACACACACATGGAGCAAAAATAATGATGAAAAAATACGTCTTTAGTTTTTTTTTCAACTTTCTCTGGTGGGAGTAGACTTGTGTAATGAAGTCGACTTGTCGACTTTTTGGTTAATGCCCTAGTATATGCCATGTTATGGAAGGAGGCTGAGGCCTAATATATAGTCCGTAGTACGAGAGTGTTGCTTGCCAAACAGAGTGGATCTACAAGCCAACGTCGCTGACTCCACGCGACACCCTTGTGCGATGGAGTGAAAAAAACATTCACCTTGAAAAAAAAAAGAAAGGTGAAAACGTTTTAAATTTAAGGCACTTAATATACTGACTGTACAGTAGGGCAATAACGACTCGTGATCAAGTCGACTCAGCTGCGTTGAAGTCGACTTTATCATTTGATGACGTCATCACATTGACCGGAGAGCGGCAGGGACAAAACCCGAACTCTGGACTATCCTTTCTCCCTTAATACTGCTTTTGTTTTGATGTTAATATTATAGGTTCCACTGCAACCAGCATCACTGAATAAAAATAATAATCCTAATTCCTATATAATGTTGGATCCAACAGGATAACGTTGGTGTCTACTGTTACCACTTCACGTCTGTCCAGCCAGTCAATGTAAGAGTGGAGAGCGCACGCACAGCTGCGAGGCGCTGAGAGCTTGTAGATCAGCTATTTTTGGCTAAAGTTCTCCTCAAGAGTATAGGGATGCGAGGGTTCAAGTTGTTCATTTAAAATAATTATCCTATCACACAAGGGTTTGGCGGCCCCTAGGCGTCCCCGGACCCCCTGTTGAAGACCCCTGCCCTTACTGTACAGTAAAACAAGTCTGGCTGCTACAGTATTCAGGAGGTCTTTGTCTTTCTGAAACGCAGGCCCACCACGTGCCTCTGCAGGCCCTCGTCCAGATCCCACAGCCGCTCCACGGAGAAGACGCCCCTCCGCTCCACGAAGGCCTGGAACAGGTGCAGGCCGCCCCCCACCCCGAAGTAGTGGGCCTTGGTGGCCAGGTAGACCAGGCCGCCGGGGGCCAGCAGGCCCTGGAGGGTGTCGTGGAGGGCCGGGTAGTACGCCGCGTTGTAGATGGTCTCCGAGGTGAAGATGATGTCGTATTTGGGCGAAGGCTCCTCCTTCAGGAGCAGCGCGAGGAACGTGCTCCAGTCGCCGGAGAAGAAGCGGCACCGGGCCACCGATGCATGCTGGGAGGACGGGGAGGAGGAGGAGGAGGGCTCGAGGGCTCGTTTCTTAAGCGCCGGCTCGCCATCATCTGACTCGCGTTTCTTCTTGGCGTTGGTTTCCTTTGGACTTTCATCTTGCTTCACCTAGGGATGGGATGATAATCGCTGTTAAAGGAGCTATAGTCAACTTTTTCTTGAAAAACGGATGCTAAAATAAAAATAATGTTTTGAAAATATTTTATTAAAAAAAATAAGCTTCATACAGTATATGTGTTTCTATTCAGAAATGACCACAAAAAGCGTAAAATAATGATAAAATAATCATTTTGGACATTGTCAGACTGACACTTTGTTTACATTCTAGTCTATAGACCAGGATGTAAACAAAGTGTCGGCCCTACAATGAAAAAGTTGACTATAGCTCCTTTAACGTGATAAAAACAAAAACACTCACAATAATCGTATTGTGGAGATTTAAATCATCCTCCGTCATCAATTCACCTTTTATTTGCCGAGCTGCATATGCAGTACCACTTAAACCAGACCTGGGCATTGTGTGGCCCGGGCCGCATTCGGCCCTTTGGTTCACTCTGACCGGCCCTTGTAGGGTTAATGGCAAATTACAAAATAACACATTTTCTAATTTTACCTCATGCATGGACTAAAGCTTATTTTTCTTTCATTTTGAAGTTTTATTGGATGTTGTCTCAATAACAAGCAGGTGGTCAGACTGGTCAAGAGTCAAGACGACCTGCCTTACCTTACCCATCAAAAATGTCTAAAGTGGCTAAAAAAAAAGAGAAGTCGATGTTGGATGCCGGGTTTTCACAAACATTTGACTGCTAAGTATTTAATTAAGTCGGAGGTAAAGCCTTATGTTTAGTTTGCGGGGAGCACTGCCTTTTGGCCTGTTGTTTATGTGGCCCCATGGAAAGAAATAATTGCCCACCCCTGACTTTAACCCTATAATTGGTAAAACTGACCTGTAAACAACACATACTTCATAGTATTTCCCCCCCACACTCTACCAAGTCTCTTTGCCAAAAAATAGCTACAAGCTCACAACGCGTCGTTGTGTGCTTGTAGATCGGCTATTTTTTGGCCAATCTTGGTAACTATTGTCAAATAAAAAGGGAAAAACAGCGCCATCCCTGTTTTGTTCCTTTTCATTTCAGCAAGACAGTCCGTTCTTGAGAGACTATTTTTTGGCAAATGTATGACATTTTCATCCCTACCTTCACCCTCTTCTCTTTCCCCTCGCCCTCTTCATCCTCTTCTTCTTCTTCTCTAAGTACCGGTAAGTCTTCTTCCTCTTCTCCGTCCTCTTCTTCGCTCTCATCATCATCATCATCATCCTCCTCCTCTTCCTCTTCACAGTTCAGCAGAACGTTGGGCAGGGTGAGCTGGTCGATGACCGTGCTGTTGTAATCCTGGAAGCAGCGGTGCAACTGTTATTCAAACCAATCTATTTAAAGCGATCTGTACTAAACATTCTTGATGGGGTAGGGGGTGGGATAAAGCTCTTTTTCTTTAAAAGAAAAGAAAGAAAAAGGGACAAAATGTAAAAGGTCACAACAACAATGCGTGCGCTTTTAGATTGGATACTTTTGTGCGACACTGTTTCACAACGAAAGTAGTCGGTAAGAAAAAGGTATTAAGTGGTTCATAAGACGATGTAATAGTCGATTATAAAAACAAAAAGCAATGTCTATTTGCCTATAAAAAGAAAATCACACTTAGTGTGAAGTGAGCTGTGCTATTTATGAGTTAATTTAATTAAGCGTCATGTGAAAGCTTGGCCAATGTGAACCTGGGCGTACAAGTTAACACACTTTGGACAACGCCAGATGTTGGATTCACCGCCCAAAAATAATACTATAATTATAAATAAAAATGGTAAATGGTGCATTTATATAGCGCTTTTATCCAAAGCGCTTTACAATGTGCATTACATTCACCCATTCACACACACATTCATACACCGATGGCAGAGGAAACCATGCAAGGCACCAACCTGCTCACCGGGAGCAACTCGGGGTTCAGTGTCTTGCCCAAGTACACTTCGACATGTAGACAGGATTTGCACCGCCGACCCATGGATCATTGGCCAACCCGATCTACCTACTGAGCTACAGCCGCCCACTGGCGCCCAGCTTAAGAATTTTATTAAAAACATTTGCAGTCCTACCTGGAAGTGGACCAGGCTGGCTCCTCTCTTCAGTGCCAGGATGCCCAGCAGTGCGGCCCCACAGCCCAGGTCCAGCACCGCCTTGCCCCCGAACGTCTCCCCGTCCCGCTCCAGCAGCTCCAGCAGGTCGTAGGTGCACTCCCACACCCGCAGGCCGCCCTCGTACACCCCCGAGATCAGGTCCGACCTCTGAGCCGCGGTGCGAGACAGAATGTTCTCCTGGTCCTGCCTCTCCTCGGCCGTCCTCTCCAGCACCGTCTCGTTCAGGAAGTGCAGCGGAGGCAGCGTTCCCACGCGCACCGTCTCCCACACACTGTCCTCGTCCAGCAGAGACCCGGGGTCCGCCGGGGGATGGTGCTCTCTGGCCTCTTTGACCGGCTCTGCTGCTTTGTCGTCTGTCGTTGTCTTGGAAAACATGAAAGGAAGGACAGACATGATTAGAGCTGTAATACTCAAACAGTGATATTTTAAAATGGTGCACTTTTATAGTGCTTTTATCCAAGGTGCTTTCACACACACATTCACACACCGATGGCAGAGGAAACCATGCAAGGCACCAACCTGCTCACCGGGAGCAACTAGGGGGTCAGAGTCTTGCTCAAGGAATCTTCAACACTGGGGGGAGCCGGGAAATCGAACTGGGAACCCTCTGTGTTCTAATGACGGTTTCTCTACCCCTGAGCCAATGCAGCCCCATTTTATATTTCAAAAGGCCCCAAATTAAAATCCCATCTGAATACATTTTGTGCCTTACAAGATGAGTGTTGTTAAAATGTTTCCAAAATATCAAAAGATAATGTTTCTCCAGCTGTTTGATTGAATACTTTATTAGCAGTCTGCATGAAACTGTACCTTTTACTATGCAATAATAAATACCTCAATCAATCAATCCATGCACAAAAAAAGCACAGGAAAGTACAGTTCAATACAAGGTCTACTATTGGGAGGATTTTAAACCCAAGAAAGCCTATGGCTGTTTTTCTTGATATTTTCTGCAAGTAAAAAAAAGGACACCAATTAAAACAAGCCCAGAAGCTTTTTTGAGGTGTTATCTTTTTAGTTGACCTTGTACCAGTGATCTATTCTGTGTCATGAAACTGTACCTTTTCCTATGCAAACTGACAATAAAGGCTTCAATTAATCAATCAAAGCTTGTTTCCATTTGTGTCCTTTGTACTCAATTCATAAAAGAAAATTAATAATAGTAAAGAAAAAAAAAGAATTGACCCCGACGTGATTTGAACACGCAACCTTCTGATCTGGAGTCAGACGCGCTACCGTTGCGCCACGAAGTCCCTGCTCGGTCATGGCCATTATCAGGGATATGGAGTTAAAGAATTGTTAGTCAATTTCTTTCTATCATTATTTCATGTGATCGTGTGTGATCACAGATCTTAATGTTGTGTTTATGTGAAGGTTATATCGCTCAGATTGTTGTGAACTAAAGATGATAGATACACTGATACAGTGACACTTAGCCTTAATTAGCCACCTGGCTAGCATGAGCTACGCTTGGATATCAGAGGCTTTATTAGCACATCAGGAGAATATGCATAAATAAATACAAGTACATTTTAAGTTTAATCTTCATCGTACTCCGGGTGCCGCTTGCCGACAGCAACAAGCAACGCTGTTGTAACCATCTATCCAGAGGCAACAACGTTCAACACTGACTCACATGTTTAGTAGTTGAGTTGTTGTCCGCATTTACACTTGTTTGAACCTCTTCATCCCCATCACTGACACGATCAGCTGCATCTCCTGCACAAGCGTGCACGTCAAAGTTGAAACTAAACGACATTATTGATAGAGAAGTCAAACAAAACAAAACAAAACAATAACTCTGAAATCCCTTCAACACACTCTACACATGTGAGTCAAATGGACTACAACTCCCAACACTCAAGTGGACTACAACTCCCAATAGCCAGAGGACTACAACTCCCAATAGTATAGTGGACTACAACTCCCAATAGCCTACCATCCTAAAGATGACCAATGGAATCGGCTTCCATCGTGTCACAACTGTCACATGTTTAAAAAAAGATATTATAATAATAAATAAATACAAATCTTTATATATCACGTTATTTCTTGTCCCTGTGGTGGTGACAGTGCCTTGGTGTTGTTGTTTTGTGGTTGGGGAAACATGTTATGTAGACAAAATGTATATTATCAACCTGTCCTTCTCTTATTCTTGCTATTAATGTCACTCATAGCATATGTCTCTTACTCTAGTAGAAGCTTTTTTCTTGCCTTGAAAAATACTCATACCTGGTTTTTGACATTATCGAAACGAAGCAGATAAAAGCACCAAACTTTTTTTTAGGCTTCTTTAGGACTTTATTTTGAAGTTTACCCATAGAATTATCCATATCAAGTTGGGCTCCCATCGACTTTCTATACAGGAGGAAAATACCCAGAAAAAAAATCTGCTTTAAGTAGGATGTGAGGGGTCTAACTACGGGTTTGTCGTGATTTGAATCCATTGCAAGCTTATTTTGCACAAAAAGCTTTCCTTGGGCTAGAAATGGCCCCCAAAAAACTGTGAAAAATGATGACTCATCACTAAACCATCGTTTTGTGGGGCCATTTCTAGCCCCACTTTTAAGCGCTTTTATCCGCTTCGTTTCGATAATTTTGTAAAGCCAACCCACTATATAGAGAACAGCCTAGGATAAGATTATGGAATCTCTGAGTCCGATAATTGATCACTACCCTATCACTCAGAATCTCAAGTCTCTTAGCCCAAACCACCCCCAGGGCTTGACATCAACTTTTTGAGGCAGTACATTTCCCACTCACTTGTCCTTTTTTTTTAACAAATAAATAAAAAGCCCCTTTGCCCCCTTCCACTCCAGTCTGCATACAGCACAAAGCTGCTAGGAGCATCACAGAAAAGGTGAAACCAAGAGCCATATAGTCTGGGATCACTTCACTTTTCGGGTTTGTAACCGGTCTGGAGCGGAAACCACAAAACGTCATGTTGTAGTACTAAAAGGACTACAATTTGCCGGAAAGATCAAACCGGATTCAGTTTTAACCCAAAATATTCCCCTGCGCTCAAGGACATACTTTTAGGGCCTACCTAATAAACTCCTTGATGCGGAGTAGTTTTGCTTTTGAAAAATTCGTTTGGTATATGCATCTTTTAGTCCAACTTTTAGTGACTGGCAAGACTACACGAGGCTACTCGAGCATTTTAATAAGGATTGTGGAAACAAACGGAGGGAACCAAATCATAGCGACGCCGATTCTTCTAGTGGTTGCGCGCTCTAGGCGGAAACCAAACGGCCTGTTGTGAACAAACACCAGGCTTTCTCTCAGAAAGACTGGTAGGCGAGGTTAAGAGCCATAGGGTACTTTTAAAGATGTATTAGTTGTCCCTGACAACAGGACAAGCCTTAATGTCATGCCCCGACACCAATGATTATCCAACCATTATGGCAGTTGCAAAGAGTTGCTTTGGTGCGGTTGACCTTAGAACTGTTTTGTTGCAAGGAGTTGCATGGCGAATCATTGGTGCAGAATTCAATAGAACACATGAAAATATATATGTTAAGATTAAGTTCTTGGGGGAGGACCCTCAGACCCCAGTATTCTCACAATTTCTGCCTCTAATATTTGACAATTTGGCCAAGGTTTAATTTGTCATTTTAGAGGTATTAAAAAGTCATTAAATTGTCACTTTAGAAATGTGCAGATACCCTCTATACACTTAACCCTCTAAGGCCCACGGTTGTAATATTACAACGTTTGTATTTTATCCAAAAAAAGGTTTAAATCATTTTATTTTAGCTCCCCCTACCACCTAAACACCACCATTGGATTCTATTGTTTAGTATTACAATGCCATTGGCCACAATATTTGCATATAAATACCCCCCACAGGGGCTGACATTCACACCCGCCACACCCGCTGAAATTCCAGAGTTTTGACGAACAACATCTCACTTTTTCATGGAAGCTATACCTCACAAAAACATAAGTAAAATGCCTGTACTATTTTTTTTGGTGATCATTAGAATGTCTAGAACATGTACATATGTTATTATTGTGAAAAATATCCCCCATATGTAAATTAGAGCATGATTTATGATTTATGGCTATAAAATCTTACAAAAACATTTCTTTTAAAAAAACATTACATTTTCCTCTGAATAGGACTCCTACAACACCATCTGATTTTTTTCAATTTTTTATTTCAAGTGTTTCTTAATGCAGGCCTTAGAGGGTTAAACGTTATGT